>NC_068983.1:120330659-120365468 GCF_001194135.2 Octopus bimaculoides | reverse complement strand
TATGTATGTATGTATGTATATGGGAGAATTTACGAAAAAAACAACAGACGAACACAGGTAGTGTAAACAACAAATGGATGTATTAGTTTAATGCTCGGGAATAGAGAAAGTCTTTGACGTTTCGAGCTACGCTCTTCAACTGAAAGGAACAAAGAAAGAAATAAGGAGAGAAACAAGGAGAAAAAAATATATAAATATAAATGTAGTGGTCAGCGATTACACAGTGGGCTTCTTTCAGTTTCTGTCTACCAAATCCACTCACAAGGCTTTGATCAGCCTGAGGTTATAGAAGACACTTGCCCAAGGTGCCACACAGTGGGACTGAACCTGGAACCGTGTGGTTGGGAAGCAAGCCTCTCACCACACAGCCACACCTGACATCTTGACTTTTTGAGGGACTTCAGTTACCCTGCAGACTATTGCTGATATTGAGTACAAATTTCAGAGAGATCTCTTCACTTGAATTCTATAGCAGTATAAAAAACAACAAAGACAAATTGTTTCTTTATAAAAGAGACTATTTATAGTCTTGTAAATAAATGAGTTAATAGTACTGGCTCGTTATAAAATAAATTCAGTGGCTGATTTGGATTAATTTCTTATCTATTTCACAAAGGAATCTTAATCCTATTTTTAACTTGCGTTGTTGTTCTTGCAAGAAGACATTACAATAACAAGTTGTCAAATATTTCTTTCTCCTCTCCCCCAACACACATGTAATAAGAAAGGTTACAAAAGAAAATAAACTTTTACTACTAGGAAAGTGAAGCAAGGGAATCCCAAAACTCAACCTTTAGCAGCAAAGTACTTTCAATAATAATAATAATGATAATGATAATGATAATAATAATAATAATAATAATAATAATAATAATAATAATAATAATAATCATTATTATTATTATTATTATTATTCTTTCTACTAAAGGCACAAGGCCTGAAGTTTTGGGGAAGGGGACTTGTCAATTACATTGACCCCGAAAGGATGAAAGGCAAAGTTGTCCTCGGCAGAATTTGAACTCAGAATGTAAGGACGGACAAGATACCACTAAGCATTTTGCCCAGTGTGTTAACAATTCTGTCAGCTTGCTGCCTTAATAATAATATTAATAATAAGCACAAGGCCAACCATTTAAAGGGGAAGGGGAGTAGTCAGTATTGACTACTCCCCTTCCCTTTAAAATAATTGTCTTTGTGCCTAATTCAGAAACCATTATTATTACTATTATTATCATCACTATCATCATAGTCCTCAATGATTTTTGTGAACCTTTAGTGGTTAATAAGGAAAACATTATTATTATTATTGTTCTATATTTAAGAGATGAGGAATTATGTACACTATTTACAATTGAGAGATATTTGTCCTCATCTTGTTTGTTTTTAACACGTTTTGGCTGATATACCCTCCAGCCTTCATCAGGTGTCTTCGGGAAATTTCAAACCTGGGTTCTCATTCCTAAGGTATTTTTCGATGATGTTATTATTATTATTATTATTATTATTACGCCATATACCTGTGGGCATATGGCGTAGTGGTTAAGAGCGCGGGCTACTAACCCCAAGATACCGAGTTTGATTCCAGGCAGTGACCTGAATAATAATAACAACATCAAAAAATACCTTAGGAATGAGAACCCAGGTTCGAAATTTCCCCCAAGACACCTGATGAAGGCTGGAGGGTATATCAGCCAAAACGTTGTGTCAACAACAAACAAGATGAGGACAAATATCCAGCAATTGTAAATAATGTATATTATTATTATTATTAAGGTGGCAAGCTGACAGAATATAATCTTTTATTTTAGACACACATGAAAATACATACATTTTATAAAATTTTTTTTCTTTTTTCTTCCTAGCAGCATATTTATATTCAGTTTTGTCATACAAAACCTTTCTTGCTATGTCATTCTCTGGAGACAATATCTATAAAGAATTTAAGCACTCTTCAGTTATAGTGGACTTAAATATGTTTTATGAAGGTTGGTTTTCTGCTCCACTGTGGGGTTTTTTTTTTTTTTTTTTTTTTGCCTGTTTCAACTGTAGATATTGACAGACTTGACATTGTAAAATTAGTTTGATAGTTTTTTAACATTTAGAATTTTTCCACTTAAGTACTTTCATAAATTCATTGTTATGCTTCTAACATTTTGACCTCTATTTAAAAAAAAAGAAAAAATTACATTGAACACAGCATAAAGTACAAAAAAAAAACTACAGCCAATTTGTCGAGTGCACCTAAGTACAGTAGCAATATTAGCACTTCAGTTTCCTTTTTGCTCACATGTCAGCCAAGAAACTTGCATGTTGCACTGTAGATGACATGTTCTTTTTTTTTTCTGTGTTCTGAGATTTCTTAAGATGCAAATATTCATTGAAATAATAACACTTGTTTACTAAATTATGGTCAATATTGTTTTAATATGAAAATTGCAAGTTTAATATTGTGCACACCAGTTTCAGAATTGATTAGTAATTCTGAGAATGACTCGAATCTTTCCACAGTCCGCTCATATATATCAGTTATGCTCTTGCATAATTGGAATATAAATCAGTAACACTATTGGTTTAGTAATCATCCTTAATTCGTCAGCTTCTCTCAAAGAGCAGTCACTACTTGTTCCATCTGAAAATTTCTTTGTAACCAGACATTTGGAAGCATCAGAGTAACTTCAGGTGATACCTTCACACAAACTCCTTGTTTCTGATTCATGGGGTGCAATTCTGTAAGTTCTTGACTTTTGTTTACCTTTTTAGTAAACTAACTAAGATTTCATCACAATCTATACTCCAATCCATCACAGAGCTAACCTGTGACTGTTACTACTAGTACTCATTTTCAGCTGAATGGACTGGAGCAATGTGAAATAATGTGCTTTGTTCAGGAACACAATGTGCCACCGTCTGAGAATAAAAGCTTTGATTTTACAGTCATGAATCCAGCACCTTAACTACAAGGCCTCATACCTTCACAATCTAACCCTATTTCACTTTTATTACCTAACCTCACTTTTCTAAATATAACATCTACCTTTGATTAGGGGTAATTAAAATATTGTATTTTATGAGCATATTATTGAAAAACATTCTTGACTACAGTATTAAGGTTACTATCATGTAGCATTGTGATTGCTTTTCAATGGTACCTTTTTTGTTTTTTTCATTGTGTTTTAACAAGTCATCTATTATTTATATCTGCTAAATAAGATATATTTATTACTTTTCAATTTCACTGTACGTAGGTAAAATTGTTATTATTTATATAAGGTAGTTAAATCTTACAATGAATAACAACCCTTGCAATAGTAGTGGAGTAAGCTCCCAATAACTAAGCAGGTGAGCACTCCACAAACACATGTACCCTTAACATAGTTCTTAGGGAGATTCAGCATGGCCCAGAATGTGACAAGGTCAGCCCTTTGAATTACAGACACTACTCATTTTTGCCAGCCGAGTGAGCTAGAGCAATGTAAAATAAAGTGCCTTGCTCAAGGACACAATGCGCTACCAGTAATTGAACTCACAACCTCATGATTGTGAGCCAAATACACTAACCACTAAGCCATATGCCTTCACTAAAATACATAGAACATATAAGATATAATCATTACCTAATAAAATAATGCTAGTTCACAATAGCACATCTATTTTTAAGTTCTATATTTAAGAGATGAGGAATTATGTACATTATTTACATTATTTACATTTGACAGATATTTGTCCTCATCTTGTTTGTTGTTAACGCAATGTTTCGGCTGATATACCCTCCAGCCTTCACCAGGTGTCTTGAGGAAATTTCAAACCTGGGTTCTCATTCCTAAGGTATTTTTCGATGAATAATAATAATAATAATAATAATAATAATAATAATAATAATATGATGATGATGATGATGATGATAATAACATCAAAAAATACCTTAGGAATGAGAACCCAAGTTCAAAATTTCCCCAAGACACCTGATGAAGGCTGGAGGGTATATCAGCCGAAACGTGTTAACAACAAACAAGATGAGGACAAATATCCGTCAAACGTAAATAACGCACAATGCAGTTTTTTTTAGTATTTTACAGATTCTGCCATCCATTTTGCTGTACTGGCCATAACATATAGTTTAATAGTATTGGAATGTAACAGGCATAGATACTATAAACCAAAACACTAGGATTCTTCTGTTATTATTCAATAAATCTAACATTGTACATTCTAAGATGAGAATGTTGTAGGAAACTAATTGGTGTCATGGAGCAGTTTAACTCTTTAGCATTTAATGTGGCCATATCCGACTCAAATATTCTACCCATTTTATATTCAAATTGATCAGATCAGACCTCTCACACCTACTCCTGCCCTACTATATCATTCTAAAACTAAACAATAAGATCATTGAAAACTCAAAGCTACAAGATAATGTATAATTAATTCAAATCAATGTGAATAACTAAGCTCTGTCAAATCAATGTGAATAAATAACTTTGACAGAGTAATGTGAATGCTAAAGGGTTGTCCAATTATATATTTTAAAATTTCAGAAAATTATTTCTTTAAATTCTTTGGAATTATGTGGAATTTTATAATAATGTCCAAGACTAAACATCTTTTTGATATTATTTTTATGGCTTGTATTCAAAGAACCAAATTTATAGACAGTACACCAACTATGCTGTGTATGTGTAACCTTGATCTTTAGCCTTATAATAGCCATTTCATATCCTGTTCTTTAGTAATTGGTTTACAATGCTAGAGTAAATATATTGAGTGCACTTAGTAATTTGTTGCAAGTTGAACAATGAAAGATTTGGAAGGTCAGCATGTTTGCGTGAAATTCTGTTTGAAGTCAGGAAAAATTTTTATGATGACTTTGCTGATGTTGCAAGAGGCCTATGGAAAGTATTGTTTGAGCAATCTCACAAGTGGTACCAGTATTGCAAATCAGGGAGAATATCTGCTGAAGGCAATCCCAATTCTGAATGACTCTTCACAAAGGACCATCATCACATTACTTTCTGAAAGATGTCCTTATAAGTAACAAAACATATATGTATGGCTACAATATCAGAATATAAAGAAAAACAAGTCTGATTCAAATGTAAGTAAAGCAATAAACTAATTTTGTAAAAAGTTCAGTTTCTTTTGGGGACAGACTTCATATCTTCTGCTAGGGTATTATGTTCAGTAAGACAATTCCAACAGTGAATTAAAAATAGGTTGTGACTGTCATTTCTCTAGAAATTACAACTACAATCAGATACAAAATTAGTTGCAGTCATTATTCAAAACTTGATGGTTATTACTGATAGAAAGCAGCTGCAGAAAATATATACTACACCAATTCATGCAAATAAATCTAGACATTTTAGAAAACAGGCAATAGAAATTCAGAATATTTATTCTTTTTCTAATGGCATTACTGATGTCAGTGAATCAATGTCGATCAGGGATTGAAACAGGATTAAGAGCTCAATCTACTAATAATGAAATTAAAACATTTTGCAAATTATAATACAACTGATTGCTTTGAATTTTTGGTTCTCATTAGTTAGTCATATTTTTTTTCCATGGTTTTGCTGAGTATCCTGACTGTACATTATAAATGCTTTTTAAAGTGACACACTTAGATGAATTCTGTTTTCTCAAATATCAAAATGCTGCATCTAAAAGAATATCTATTCCACTTCTTCGTTAAACTAAAAGGGGTTGTGGTTGTTCTAAGCTATGATATATATAATACAGTGAAATTTATTTTGGGCCTTCATGGTTACGTTCAGCATATTTGTCTTTAGTAAGGTTAAAGTTAAGAAATACAAGAATTAATTGAGAAGTGATGTTTGGTATAACAAAGTAATTCCAAATAATTATCAGAATTTTATGCCATAAAAACAATTGCTATTAAACATATTTAGTGTAATAGTCACTAGCTTTAGCCATAATGGTATACAGTAGATGACAATACACAACAGATTGAAGATGTGCACAGTTAATGAGATACTAACTCTTGCAATTTTCCCAGAGTTCTTGCTTACTTCCTTGGTTTTGTTATGTACAGTGATTCATATACCAAAATAATCAATTGTATGTATGCATGTGAGAATAGAAGTGGCTAATTCCAAGAAGGGAATATGAGAAATAGCTTGTTCAGAAAGTGGACTTGTGTAGTCAACAGAAACACAACTGAAAGAAGCAGAGTAAGAGAAAACTGTCAAGAGAGAGGTAATTAATGATATATAGAAATGTGTATATATATATACATCTAAAGCAAAATGTTTCTATGGACTCTTAAGATATTACTGTGGGTCCCCAATTTACTATTTTGCTTGCTTGGACCCCCCCCCCCCCCCCCTAAAAAAAAAAAAGAAAATGTAGTATATCTCAACTTAATATTCAGAAGATTTTTCAGCTTGCTGGACGCAAAAATATATATTTTATCTTAGTATAGTGAACTCTCTTGACCAGTCTTATATGGACCTCGGGGGTCATCTGGACCCCAGTTGAGTACTACTGGTCAAGAGAGTTCACCACTATACTAAGGTCAAATGTATATTTTTGTGTCCAGCAAGCTGAAAAATCTTCTAAGTATTAAGCTGAGAAAATTATTGATATAACAGTCAGTCTTATTATCAGTTAGTAAAGCAGTTCTAAAATATTATTGTTTAACTATTCAAGTGAATCAATAACTTATAGTTTCAGATTTAAACTTAATAAACATCTTACTCTTTAATCTTATAACATTTACAATAGCTTTAGGTGTTCTGGTCTAATTAACATATTAAAGATTACTCTACAGTTGTTGTTAACTAGAACAAACTAATTTCCTATTCTTAATCCTTATATCCTTACTAATAAATAAACAGAATTCTAGAGCTAATCTGAGTTAATCTCAAAATTATCTAACACAGCAATTACTGAGAAGAATGTTTGTAAACAGTTTACTATTTAATCTAATAATTATTATTTTTTCCTTCTGATTATATTTTTGGAAACCAAAACTAGTTACTGATCAATATTTTGGATTCACATATTAAATATTGTCAACAATATGGCTGAGAGGAAATACCTCAGGGAAGTATTCTGTGTGCTAATAACTACAGTAGGGTTTCATACATAATATAGGGAGTTGAAAAGACTTTAATCAATTTACATTATTCAAGCAGTAAGCAGACAAAAGCACTCAGATATCTTCAGTTTTGATCACAGATTTTTTAATTATTTTTTTTTAACTAAACAGGCGCTGTGTGGTAAGTAGCTTGCTTACCAACCACATGGTTCCGAGTTCAATCCCACTGTGTGGCACCTTTGGCAAGTGTCTTCTACTATAGCCTCGGGCCGATCAAAGCCTTGTGAGTGGATTTGGTAGACAGAAACTGAAAGAAGTCCGTCGTATATATGTATATATATATATATATATATATATATATGTATGTGTGTTTGTGTGTCTGTGTTTGTCCTCACCATGATCACTTGACAACCGATGCTGGTGTGTTTACGTCCCTGTAACTTAGCAGTTCGGCAAAAAGAGACCGATAGAATAAGTACTAGGCTTACAAAGAATAAGTCCTGGGTTGACTTGCTCAACTAAAGGCGGTGCTCCAGCATGGCCGCAGTCAAATGACTGAAACAGGTAAAAGAGTAAAGAGTTTGAAACTTATACTGATGTAATTTTTCACACTGAACATGGTTTACTTTCACTATTTTTGACAAAATTTCGTATTTTAGAAGTTATTTCATATTTGAGTATTTTAACCAATCAACGACGTGTATTCAGCTGAAGAAAGTTACTACTGTTTGCAAAAGTAATCGAAGAGCAACAACTTCCAGGTCATCTTTACTAAATGTCACCACACTGTTCAATTTTATTTTCATTTACTGCCAGTGTTGCATATTACACGCTTGTTTTTTTGTTTTTTTTGATCAGTTAGGAATGTAATTAAAATATTTGGTGGTTTTAACTCCAGTGGATGCTAGGAATATTTAACTGGCATTCCAGCAGCTCGCTATTTTACTTTAGTTCTTCAGTGGTTTCATTTTGTAGGAAAACACTTCCTTAGAAAAAAAAAAAAAAGAATGTAATCTGCAACACAGGCAGTAAACAAAAATAAAATAGAACACAGTGGTGACATTTAGTAGAGATGGCCTGGAAATTGTTGCTCTTCAATTACTTTTGCAAGCAGCAGTAACTTTTCAGCTAAATACATGTCGTTGATTGGTTAAAATTACCCAAATATGACAACTTTAACATGAAATAATTTCTAAAATATGAAATTTTGCCAAAAATGTCGAAAGTAAACTGTGTTCAGCATGAGAAATTACATCAGTATACGAAGATTCAAACTGCTTAGTTAAAAAAAACTAATTAAAAAATCTGTGATCAAAACTGAAGAGATCCGAACTCTCTCTCTCTAAGGTTGGGGTTTAAAATTTAAAAACAACAAGCAAGAGATATAACTCCAATAAGATCAGTTATATTATTATCCAATATTCTTGGACAAAACAGAAAACAGAGTTTTGAGTGGATCTGATCTTTAGAGACAACTTGTGAGTACAATGGACATATTTCAGTATTATTACAACTTATCAGTAAAGAATATTCTACTCAGCTGGTCAAGATGAAGAATGATTGATATAAAATAATAGCTGAGGAGATATGTACTGACATTGATTATGAATGAAAACTCTATGACTAAGGGAATATACTCGAAACATTCTTGATCAAAGTTTTTCAGCTCACTACATTACATATGTGAGGCCCTACTGTATTTGTATTTGATATGCAGAAGTCACCATTGAGGTATTTTCTCCTCGTCCATCGTGATTGAACAGAATTCGATGACTGGTACCTGTGCCAGTGGAGCGCTAAGAGCACCGTCCGAACATGATCATTGCCAGAGCAGCTGTCTGGCTTCCGTATCAGTGGCACGTAAATAGCACCATTTGAGCATGATCGTTACCAGCATTGCCTTACTGACACTTGTGTCGGTGGCACGTGAAAAAGCATTCAAGTGAGGTCATTGCCAGTGCCGCTGGACTGGCTCCTGTGCAGGTGGCACGTAAAAAACACCATTTTGAGCATGGCCGTTGCCAGTACCACCTGACTGGCCTTTGTGCCGGTAGCTCGTAAAAGCACCCACTACACTCTCGGAGTGGTTGGCGTTTTATGCAAGACCAAAAAAAGATTGCAAAGAAGCATTAGTCATTTGAAAAACACTTTAATATCTGATCCTACAATATGATCATTATTCCTACTGCTAAATTGATTATGGTTGAAAGTAGTTTCTGAATCGGTTGCTGACTCACTCTGCTGGTGATTGTTTTCTGAAATGTCAGCCAAGATGAGTTTTATTACTGATACACAGTGTAAAAAGTGCTTTTGTTGCATCTCTACTGGAGCTGACCACCTGACATTCTTTTTCCAATTGACTAATGAACACCATCATCAGATAATGCAGCAGAAACCACTGATAAATACAAACAGAAAAAATATGTACAAATTCAAAGAAAATTTGTTCAAATTCAAAAGAAATTAATACTTCATGACTACATTCAGCAACACATTTTGCAACCAAATTTAACGTAAAACAAGAGTGCATTTTGTACCAGAAGCCAATATGAGAGTTTCTTTCATGGTATCTGTCACAATATAGTTTATTCTAACAGAACATCCTCGTTTAAATGGTGATAAATATTACCTCTCGGTTTTAATACTTCCTCTGTTGTTAATATATACCAAATTTAGTACATGTGCATTACATGGGATGTAATCTGCAAACTCATACAGCTCTTTAATTTGTTTTTTGTAAGCTGCTATGCTTGTCATTCATATTAATGGGATTGTCATAACTTTGAATATGACAGTCTTTTATAATCACTACCATTTCCCTTCAATGAATCAAGTAGACTTTGAGTAAGCAGTTCAATATTATGGCCTTGCATATCCAAAAATTTCCAATAATTTCAACTGGCCCTGGCAACAAAACATAACACACAGTTAACATCAGCTGGTCCACATTAGATGTCTCTGAAATAGAATCCAAGGAAATAGACTAATGCTAGAAAGGGGTTGTATATTTCTGGTATATTGTTGATGTTGGTAGTTAATAGTTTAAGACATCAAATTAGAATATCAAATCTACTAATGTGCATTCAACGAAAACAAAATTTACCTATTTTATGGATATTCAATTTAATTGTTGTAATCTATTGTATTTAAAGTGTTTCAGACATTGGATCACAAAAGTTGAAGGTAGTTTAGTACTATAGTGACAGAACATGTGTAGAATCACTGTACTGAAATTAAGCATTTTCAAGCATTTGGAAGGGGTGGGACGGGGAGGAATAGTATATGCTTATCTTATTCCTAGGCTAATGTAATCTTGAGTGTAATAATTTTTTTTAATGCAGAAGTTACTGAATATCTCAATGAAAGAAGGCAGTGTTCATAACCCTCTGTAGTCACTTTAAACTGTCAGGCTGGAGTGGCTAATTAGATTGTGATAAAAGTTAAGCTTGAGTTAATGTAACTTGGTAATAGTGGCAAGTGAGGACAATGGGCCTGAAAAGGATTCCTGAAATATGTAGTCTTGGGAAAGTAGAGCTGTCTAAAAATGGGGTTTCAATGGAGGTGATGGAACCAGAAGAGATGAGAGCATCAAGAACAGCACAATTAGATGAGAGCATAAGAACAGCACAATTAGAACACCAGCTGGTGTGAAAAGAATAATCACTTTTTTTTTTTACATTTCAAATATATCAGTTAATATTATTTCAATTTCAGAAACACTTGTAGTAGCTTGCTGTAGCTTTAAGCCCCACCCCCACTCCATTTTTTTTTTCAATTAATTAGAATGACTGTAGTTAGTATTTAATAGCTATATGACGACTTCTACCAATGAGTGTTCATTAATAATTATGTAAGTGTCTACAGTTGACTCAGTATCTCAGAGAAAATCAAAAGAGTAAACAATCTAAGCAAATAATTATGTTGAGGTCATTCCAGTGAGTGTTTGCCTTACAAAGTCATTTATGCACTCATTCAGTGGCTAATCAGCTTCACTTGATTATTTCTATATCACACTGAAAGTACCCATTTTTCAAAGGCTATAGAGGTTAAGTAGACTTCACTCTGTTTACTACTTAGATGGCAAACTGTTGGTTAAAAATCAGGTGCCTAGAATTAAAACACTGATAAATTTGGTTGAATTTATACTCAGTGACTTTCTGAATGTGTTTAATTAATCTTTAATTAATCTTTGGGAAAAACAGAAGGACAAAATCTTTAAAAATCATGAAGCTATTGTACATAAAAGTTAGTAGAAACAGTTTTCATATATACATAGAGTGATAGTGGCAAATTCTTTTTATTTATTTTACTAGATGAGGTCAACAAAATCCTTATTGTACAAAGCTTTCTATCTCAAAATAACTTGTAACTTCAGTAAATGTCACATATTCACATGTTTAATACATTATAGCAACAACAATGCCTCATTTATGTTACTTGGGTTATATATAAGAACAAAGTTACGGACCTGTTGACATACAAGTTTGTTGTGATTACAGTTAAATAACAAATACTCAACTAGTACTTTATATCTAACTTTAACAACACTTTACATATTCCAAATTATTGTTCTACCAATCTATATTACAATCATAAATGAGATTAATAAGTTGTTGTAATTAAAGTAGGAACAGGGATAAGGTTTCAGTCAGTACAAACTACGTTACATTATTCAAATTCAGTGCCTTCAAATCTTACTTGTGTTGATCTGTCTTAATGCTTGTAAAGATTAATCAAAATAAATATCAGCTTTTTTTGTTTGTTTTTTTATGAATGTTTTTTTTTTCTTATCCTATATCTTTTATTTGTTACTTGTTTCGGTCATTGAACTGCGGCCATGTGGAGGCACTATCTTGAAAAGTTTTAGTCAAACATATCGACTCCAGTATTTATGCTATTGGTCTCTGTTGCTGAATCATTACATGACAGGAATGTAAACAAACCAACATTAGTTGTCAAACAGTGATGGTGGGGAACAAATACACACGCATGCACACACACACACACACACACACACATCACCCTACTAAATCCATTCACAAAGCATTGGTCAACCTTGGGCTATAGTAGAAGACACTTGCTCAAGGTACCATGCAGTAGGATTGAGCCTGAAACCACACATCTATACCTGTGCCTAGCCATTATCATCTATTTTTTTAATATTTTTAGCTTGGGTGAGGTAAATTTTGAAAATAATTGTATCTTCTACTAACTAACCAGTCAGCTGTAGTAATGGGGCAAGTGTATGTTTCATAGCTGAGGTAACTGATAGAAGCAAATCTATGAGCAGAACACAGCTGTTGAATGATTTAAACCCATGAAATTTTTTGGTCACTAAATCAGAAAAGTGTCACTGAGAATAAAGAAACACTTAATTGACTTTACAATGCGGAATAAAGAAAGAAACAAAAATGCTGATTGAATTTTGGTAAAGATCAAAGTAAAATCTAATATTCTTTTAATTTCAACAATTCATTTTCCTTCTTATAGCTATATTTGTGTATGTGTATATATTCACACATACACACACATACACACAGGCATATTCATCAGGGAAGGGAGACCCAGTGTGTCTTCCTTTATTTTTTAAGATAGGGTGTTGCTATTTGTAGCAAATTGGACGATAATATTGGGTCTCCTTTCCCTGATTTATGTGCCTCTATGTGTGTGTGTGTTTGTGTGTGCGTCAATATACATGCATATATAAAGCAGCGAACTGGCAGAATCGTAAGCACACCGGGCGAAATGCTTAGCCGTATTTTGTCTGCCATCATGTTCTGAGTTCAAATTCCACTGAGGTCGACTTTGCCTTTCATCATTTCGGGGTTGATTAAATAAGTAATTGACTTAATCCCTTTGTCTGTCCTTGTTTGTCCTCTCTATGTTTAGGCCCCTGGGGGCAATAAAGAAATCAATATATACACATGCACAAATATAGCTATAAAAAGGAAAATGAATTATTGAAATTAAAGAGTATTAGATTCTACTTTGATATTTACCAAAAATCAATCACCATTTTTGTTTCTTACTTTATTCTGCATTGCAAAGTCAGTTTAGTGTTTCTTTATTCTGAGTGGCACTTTTCTGATTTAGTGTGTGTGTGCATATGTTTTGCCTGATGATTGCACTGGTGTGAAACTCATGAGACACTCCCAGCTTCAATTTCAATTTTAAAAATCTATATTCTCTTCAGGTATTTAGCACTCCTCATTTGTCCAACATTAAGTAAAGTGCATATATATGTTTATGTATGTGTGTGTGTGTGTGTTTATATATGCATGCAAGTGTTTATATATGCGTGTGTGTGTGTGTACATCATTGTCATATCACCATCATCATCATCATTGTTACAGATTCCATGCTTCACCGGTTGGATGCCCATCTTGATACCAGCCTTACGTCTGTTAGATACTTTCATACCTTTGCACATCAAACCGCATCTAGATATTTTGTTTTTAGGAAACATAAACATGTTGCCAGTGCTGAAAGGGTATCAATTTTAGAAGATGCATAGAGATAAACAAGTGTGCACACACACACACACACACACACACACACACAAATACACGCACACAGTTACCAACTACCACATTTCACTCACAAGACATAAATCAGCCCAAGGTTATAGTAGAAGATACTTCTGCTATAACCAAGGTACCATGCAATAAGATGGACCTTAAACCCATGTGATTGCTAGGGGAAGTTCTTAATGACACAACTATGCCTGCACTTATATATATCTATATCTATATATATATATATATATATATATATATATATATATATATATACATATATACATATATTATTTCTCTATTGCCCACAAGTGGCTAAACATAGAGGGGACAAACAAGAGTAGACAAAGGGATTAAGTCAATTAC
The DNA here is from genome assembly GCF_001194135.2 of Octopus bimaculoides. Taxonomy (NCBI): domain Eukaryota; kingdom Metazoa; phylum Mollusca; class Cephalopoda; order Octopoda; family Octopodidae; genus Octopus; species Octopus bimaculoides. The sequence continues at coordinate 120,351,530 of NC_068983.1, read as the reverse complement.
ATCGACCCCAGTGCGTAACTGGTACTTAATTTATCAACCCCGAAAGGATGAAGGGCAAAGTCGACCTCGGCGGAACTTGAACTCAGAATGTAACGGCAAACGAAATACCATTAAGCATTTCACCCGGCATGCTAACGATTCTGCCAGCTCGCCACCTTATATATATATTTATATGATACATTTACAAAAATAGTGGTGACAGTGACTTCAAAGTTTTCGATTGATTACCTTCCTTGGACTAGCGAGCCAAAACTTCCAAGTCACTGTCACTGTTATTATTCTAAATTTTTATATGTACTCTACAAAAAGTATTGAGTAATCTTTCAGTGTAATACTAAGGCATTTTTATTATAATGTGATTTAAGGTGACAAGCTGGCAAAACTGTTAGCACAGTGGGCAAAATGCTTTGTCGCATTTCATCCATCTTTACATCCTGAGTTCAAATAACACCAAGGTTGACTTTGCCTTTCATCACTTTGGAGTCAATAAAAAAATTATCAGTCAAGAACTGTGTCAATGGAATTAATTTATCCCTCTCTTCAAAAAGACTGCTGGCCCTGTGCCAAACTTTGGAACCTTTGTAACACAATATAAAAACAAGCATTAGTGCGTGTGTGTGGTGTGACGTATTGTAGTGGTATATAAAGGATTTGTTTTCCGTATTTTATTACATCTACAAATCATAAATACATACATTGCCATAGTGAAATGAATTTTAATAATCAACAACCCTACTTTATAATGTTTAATGATGACCAAATATTTTTGTTCTGTGGTTGGTGACATTTCTTTTGATTGTCTTGATTGGGGCTGTGATTTTGCTGATATGTCATTTACCCCCTTCAATTGATGTTCTTCAATATAAATGTGTAGAAAGGGAATAGCACAAGCAATATAGAGTGATCTAGTTGCATATTTAACCCTATTCTGTGAGTCATGTATCAAAATAATCAGATGTTTGTGTAAAATATCTTGAGCAAACAAATGTTACGTAGAGCTCTGATTTTGGTGGCGTTTTTTACCAGTAGCTTTTCTATACTGTATTTATCCAATATGTCTTAAAACACCATGGAACCACTTTATATTTATGGTCTACATTTCTATATTCATTATTGACATAACTGATTTTTTAAAGTATATAGAAGGCTTTGCTTACTGGCAAATATAGCTGATTTGTAAGAGTCCGAAAATAGTAGTTGTTACAGGCAACCATTTTGGTTATACCATCTTCATCATCCTCATTTTAATGTCTGCTTTTTCTTGCTTGCATGGATTGAACAGAATTCATTGAGGCAGATTTTGTACAGTCAGATGCCTTTCCTGTCACCAACCCTTACTGATTTCCAAGCAAGGTAATAACCCCATGACCAGACATGTTCTCACAACATATTGAAAATGAATGATACTACCTGTATGATAGTGACAATCATTTTACAACCAAAATACAATGTCAAGACAAGGAGTCACAAACACACACATACACATATATGATGGGCTTCTTTCAGTTTCTGTCTTCCAAATATGCTTCCACAAGACTTTGGTCTGTCCAGGGCTATAGTAGAAGACACTTGCCCAAAGTGCCATGCAGTGGGTCTGAACTTACTACACTGTTACATCTGTGCCTATACATGTATTTATAATCAGTTATACAGCTCAGTATAACTGATTGTTTGGTTACTCCAGCCTTTGGAGTATTATAAAAGGCAGTGCATACTAAGGTGAACTTGAAATTTGTTGTATGCATTTTTTTAGTCAAAGGATTAAAGCAATGGCTATGAGCTCCTGTATAGGTCCTTACGGTCTGGTGTAATTGATGTGATGCATGTCCAGCTTGAACATCTATGTCAGTATCTTTGGGGAAAATGTGAGCTGGTCAGAATACTTACAACAGAGTGAAAAATAACCTAGGATCAGGTAACATATCAGGACTACTACCATATGTTTAAATTGCAGTATGTGATATTGATGCAGACTGGCCCTAGATCAGCCTTGATTACTCAGATAGCTGCCATGTAGGTAGTTGAGTGAATGATTAGTTATGATGCACAGATTAATAGCCCCAGATATACCATATTTCTATATGGTTAAGGATCACAATGCACATTTTGGTATGCAGTGATTGACTGTATGTGGTGTAGTGGAACAATCTCTCCGTCAATCCTTTCTGTTTCTATATACCTATAGATTCTAGAGTTCTTGAGGAGGCTAAAATAGAAGAAGACAGAGGTGAACTTAGTCCAAACATAACAGCTGTTGTTTCCTCTGCATTTATTCCTTTCAGCAACCTAGTGCTGCTTAAGGTTAACAATGCTACTGATGATGCTACTATGTATGTTTTTTGGTCCAAACTGAGCTGGAGAGGCAATGTTCTGTTGCAATGTTGTTGATGTGTCCACACTCACTCTACTAAAAATAGGAACCATGTCTCCCTAAAATGTCACTCTACTGTCTTTAAAAGGGTTAAATATACTGAATAACTTAATTTTCAATACCAGACAAAAAAAACTGAAATGGTCATATCTAGAACTCCAGTCTTATAAAGGTTCATTAGAGAAACCTATAACTAAACATATGCTGTCACACATGAAACAGTATGTTATGTTTATAAATAGCAAAGAAAATGTGAAATGTAAATAGTCTAGTAATGTATTAGTAGTACACACTAAATATATAACCCAAGAGTAAGTGGCTTAATCACAATGATCTTGTAAATAAGTTATTCTCCCAGCTAAGATGTGTACTTGTTTCTCATCACTATAGACTTAATTCTACTCGACCCAGTTTGAATTAATTTTCTCTACAATGATTTGGTTAAGTCATTCTTTGGACATGGAATTAACTAGCTCATTAGTGAGCAGCTAATAAACTCTCTCTTCTGGAAATTTGGAGCGAATTATTATCAGAGATTCCTCAACAGACTGAAAATAGTTAAAGATAAAAAGAAAAAGAAGAATCATTGGCTGCATTCAAGGCAAATTTCTTAGAATTATTATGGTGTTATCAAATACCTAATAACTATAAATTTCAAATATGGTCCAGTAATAATTAATACACACACACATGCATATACACAATTATATGATAAAGTTTTATTTTAGAATTTATGAGAGCAGCTGTCTTCGAAGACTCATATTGCTGTTCACTGCTCAAAATGAGGAGTAGATAGACACCCGACAATTGATGAAGGGTCGTTCTTTGTGTTACTCGTCCTGTTTTCCATTTGTTTCTCTCATTGTTTGTGTATTGAACTCATTTGTTTTCATATTTTATGTTCTTTACTGTTGGTGACGTCCTGTACTCATATATGTATATATATATATAAGTATCTATGATAGTTGCAGGCCATTCCAGACTAGATCAATGTGGTTGATGTTTAGTTTGAACTTCTGTAAGTTGAAATGCAGGGAAAATGTTAGCAGAGAGTACTGCAGTTCAGGAAAAAAATTATTGAACACAACTCTTTCTGCAAGATTTAGTAGTTGAACAATATGGATGACAGCAAGTATGACAAGTTCTAATGGGCCACAATGCATAGAGGTATGCAGTTTAAAAAAGCAAAAGTCAAAAAAATACTTGTGAAAACTTTCTATTAATAAAATGCAATATTGTGTGTAGAAAGGGGATATGCAGAGAAAAAGGTAAGATGAGAAAGTGAATATAAATAGACAGATTGATATCTCTGGAACTAGAGATACATATATTTTTCAGTTTCCAGGGTAAAAATAAGTTAGCATACATTTTCAAAATTCAACCCAGAACATGTTCATAATCTGTCATTTGCATTGATAAATCTTCTACTTCCCTCTCTCACTTGCATATAGAGATCATTGTGCTTAGTGGTTTTGGGTATGCCTATTAAAATCAGATAACCGATTCCTTAATCAATCCAAAAAAGACAGGGAAGAGACAGTTTATGTATTGTCGAGATGAAGCTCTTTCTAATCCTACTCTTTCTATTTAGTTCTTTGATATTCCTGACCATCCTCTTATATTCTTCTTCAATTTTGCTTTTCCTGCCTAAATGGCTTTTTAGGAGATAAAGGTGAATGACATATTTACCTTCCCCTTAGTGATCTTATCCTTTTCTGTGTGGAAATGTTACCCATCTGTTATTTTTTATCTCATATATGATCTCTTATCAAAGTTGAACTACACCTCAAATCATACAGAATATCAGTTATTCATAAATTTATGTCATGAAGGAACTTTAAGTATTAATAAAGTGTTTGTATGTGAATGGTTTCTTGATATTGTTTTTTGTTTGTATCCATCCCATTACCATTATTATTACTATCTTCAGCCACCTTTGTAATGCTGCTGTTGGTTCTTGAGGAACCAAGTGTAACCAAATATTGCAAGTTGGAACCACTTCAATTAGTTCACTTCCATCATTTGTACCCTTGAAAAAAACATTAATGTCATAGTTTCCATTTTCCAAAAAAAAAAAAAAAATCTCCATTCCTATGTAAAAAGTTACTGTTATTTTTTTTCTTCCTTATTTGTTAATAATTTTAACTAAAGATCAAGACTCATGACCCATTACCTTTAATGAGATATTAAGCAAGATATTCAACACTACTCTTCATAAAGAATAAAAGTTTAGAATGGTACAACAATGCACTATAAAACAAGAAATGGACTATATACCTGTTGTAATTTGGTTATCTATAGTCCGATGGTATTTCGGAATTACAATTCCTTCTTCAGATCTTCTTGGCTGGAGTCTCTGCTATAAAGTTTATAGCAGAGACTCCAGCCAAGAAGATCTGAAGAAGGAATTGTAATTCCAAAATATCATCGGACTATAGATAACCAAATTACAACAGGTATATAGTCCATTTCTTGTTTTATAGTGCATTGTTGTACCATTCTAAACTTTTATTCTTTACAAACAATACACAATGCTTCAAGCGAACTACAACACTCTCTTATCACTACTCTTCATACGTAGCTCTTTAGTCTAATTAACAAACCCTTTTTGTCAGAAATTATTTTGAATGACAAACTTAAGTCAAAGAGTTGTGTTTTTCATTTTTAATTCAAAAATGTTTGTCCTAGAGAAAATTATGAATACCACAACTTCTTGATGTCTCATCACATACCTATATAAGGATTATAATTTATATTATTATATTTCAGGATGGTCATTTTTTTTTTTTTTTTTTTGCTTGCCAAATAAACAGCCACACTATATATTCATTCTTCACTTGTGTATTATTGTTCTAATTTATCTTATGTCCATTGTCTGAAAATCTTTTGTTATACATCTGTGACCTCTTCAGCAACTTTTCTGTTCACATGTATCCTCCTAATCTGTTTAGTAGAACAAGAATAAGTGAGTTAAGAACAAATATATAATGCATGCGTTTATTTGGCAAGAAAAAAAAATGACCATCCCGAAATATAACAATATCTGTTTCAACACACAAATTCACATCAGGAATCTTGCAAAACAATTCATAAACATAACAGTTATCATCTATATTTTTCTTTACACAATGTTTAATTTAATTATGTTATATTTAAACTAATTATTTTCCAATCACAAAGAATTTTGATGATGACTATTAACAAATGAAAATAACACAAAATGTTTTTCAACATATTTTATTACAAAACATTTTGATTAAAAAATCATCAATTAGAAAAATGTAACAATAGATATGATCTGTTAATGTCATAGTTTACTCAAAATGACATGTTGAGATAAATGCAATTGTTGGTGGAGTTGTTGTTTAACCCAGCTCAACCTTAATTGAGCAAACTTATTATAAAAAAACATTGCAGCCGTGACCATCCCATCTTTATTTCTGGTATATTTTATCTAGAACTACATTATTTAATGTATCCATCCTTGTTTAAGATGGTGAAATTATACTTGATAGAGATTTGGCTGCTATTCCTAGTAGATTAAAGTGACCACACAGAAATTCCCTCAAATTCTTTGGATGGATTGATTGAAGGAAGGAAGGAAGGAAGGAAGGAAGGAAGGAAGGAATGGATGGATGGATGGATGGATGGATGGATGGATGGATGGATCAGTTTTAAAAATGTTATGACTTTTCTGACAGATTTTACACAGTCCTTCTCAGTACAAGTAAATTATTATTTTCTTTGCTTTCTCACCAACGCAGTCATTGCATCATCAATATACTTACAAAATAAGTTGCCTTCTTATCAGTTTGGTTATACACAAAATACCAAGTAGAAAATGAAATATTTCATATTGCAATGTTGAAGTGTTAAGGCATTTCAGGTGTAAATAACAAGGTTTGATGGTATCAAAGTAAGTTACAAACAAAAATAATATATATGTTATTTATTGCTAATGGCAAATGCTTAAGCTAAACCTTTTCTTTGTTGAATCATGGCTTAAAACAAAAGTTTTAGGAATACCATTTGAATTAATGTTTTCTTTCTTAAGACACAGCTTATTTATAAAGGGTAAAGAATGCAGTTAATTAAATCAACTCCGCTGTTGTTGGCACTGTGTCGCTTACGACGTCAGGGGTTCCAGTTGATCCGATCAACGGAACAGCCTGCTCGTGAAATTAACGTGCAAGTGGCTGAGCACTCCACAGACACGTGTACCCTTAACGTAGTTCTCGGGGATATTCAGCGTGACACAGTGTGACAAGGCCAACCCTTTGAATTACAGGCACAACAGAAACAGGAAATAAGAGTGAGAGAAAGTTGTGGTGAAAGAGTACAGCAGGGTTCGCCACCATCCCCTGCCGGAGCCTCGTGGAGCTTTAGGTGTTTTCGCTCAATAAACACTCACAACGCCCGGTTTGGGAATCGAAACCGTGATCCTATGACCGCAAGTCCGCTGCCCTAACCACTGGGCCATTGCGCCTCCACAAAAATCAACTCCAAAATGTTATCAACCCTCAAGAAGAGTGAAAGGCATTATCTATTTTGAACTCAGAAATGTAAGACCAGCTTGATAAATGATATTAGACAGTAGAAAAGCAACCAATCTTTACACCAACAGCAAAGAACTATCCAAAACTGATCACAATAGCAAGAGTTTATTTAAAAAAGTGATCAAGAATTGATCATCCAGTTGATGGTGCATATAGGAAGAGGAGGAGGAAGAGCTAAATATCTGTTTCTACCATCAGTCTATCTTCCCTTCCATTATATTAGTAATTCCTACTATTTTTATTCATTCTTTTGTCTTTATAGCTGTTTCTAACACAGATAAAAGGCCTGAAACTTTGGGGTATATCAATGGATCAATTTCAGTGCCTGGTTGGTACTTTATTTTATCAACCCCAGATGAAAGGCAAAGTTGACCTCAGTCAGATTTGAACTCAGAATACTAAGTGCTTGCACTAATACCGCAAAGCATTTTGTCTAATGCTTTAATGATTCTGTCACTTTACCACTGGCAGAGAGAGAGAGGGAAAGAGAGAGCAATAATAATTTCAATTTCAGAACATTTGAAATATAAATGAAATAATATTTTAATAAATCAGTGTTAAAGTCCAATTAGATAATGGTGGGTTTGTGAAAGAATATTCATTTGACAATAAGTTATCCAGTTTTGATTATCAGTAATAGTGACATTGATACCTCAGAAGGAATCTTCCTAAAATGTATCAAATAATCCACAAAACCAGACCAGTTTGAAGCAAAGCCAATGCTACTACATACAATGGAAGTAGTAGCTGACAACTTTAAATATGTATATAGTTTATATGTACATATTCTGAACTGCAACAACTTATTATATATGACATGTGACACATAATGAATCAATGATTACTTCAACATCAGTACTTCATTAATTAGTACTAGAGACCAATAAAGTAGATTCTTTCTTTTCAAGAATTTAATTTCAACAAATAAGCCATTTTCTCTTAGCTATTATAGGTTATATAAATTTGGCATAGATCTGAAGTCACTTGACTCTTGCACATTCTGATTTAAAGTTAATCATAGTTTGTGTAAATCCAGAGCATGCATGATGTGAAATAAATAATATGTTCTCTATATCAGACCAGTTTGTTTTTAGCTTCAGCTATTAATATGCTGATGTCATCTGAAAACTGATATATTTTCTTAATGTTTGTATAATATAAGATCACTCTTATATTGGCTCCAATTCCAAAAGAGAGAGAGTCTTTTCATAACAGCTGGGAACAAAGATATTTAGAAGAGAGTACTAAATATTTTAATGAGATGTATTTCCAGTACTTCTCTGTTTAATTTTATCTGCTAGATGAGACCATTTTTATTGTGAAATGTGAATTTTCTTTCCATATTCAAATGATAATTTACAAATGTAGAAAAGAGGGTCCATTGGATCATACAGATGAAGAAATATTTTGTCTTTGAAGTTCTTTTGGTCCTGAAACCACATGAGATTCATTCAGTTCTATATTTTGTTGGTATAAGAAATCTAAACCTGGAACTAGTAAAAGACAGATTGTGGCATTTAGCAACATAAGAGGACCTGCAAAATATCGATAACCTGTATAAATGGAACTCACAGCCATGCTAATATCAGTGACACATGGTTCAATGTTTGTTGATGATAAAGTTTCATTAAATTGTGAGAAATAAAGATCATATCCTTGCATACAGTCTGTCCTTATTAAATTTCTGTAGAGAAAACAATATGGATATAATTGTGTGATCCCATTCCAGCATTTTATAAGATTATCTGGGCTGGAGGAATTCTGGGGACATATTTGAACTGAATTAAAAACTCGAAAATAGTCAGTAAATAAAATTGGTTCAGCATAGATTGACATTAAACCAAAGTAGATTTCTGCAGTCATAGCAATAGCTAGTAAGATAGCAGTAGCTCGGCGTCCAAGAAATCCAAATCCAAATAATGCAATACAAATAACCAAGCAACCAAGGTAGGTTGGTATCACTAATCCGGTGCATGGATGTGCCTTTAAAGAGAAGGCACAGGATATATTTTCTAGATTGCTGCGGCATGAGAGTAAGAGCCCTATTCCAAGACCAATTTGTGATAATCCAGCAAAGAGGATGAAGACAAAGATTACCCGAGTAGTGATTTGGTTACATTTGGTTAATTTGTTTTTGTCAGAAAGTGGAATAAGTTTTTTATCATGGAAATATTCAAGCTTCATATTGATGTTTTACAGCAGCTCTGTTGAAGAAAAAAGAAAGGAAGAAACAAAAATTAATCAAAATTTATACATTTTTATGAATTAATGAATTTATTTTTATTATATATATATATGTGTGTGTGTGTGTGTGTGTATATATATATATATATATATATATATACACACACACACACACACATATATACAAAGTATGGGAGTTTAGTTCACAGGTGATCTAAATGATTAGGAGCACTAGGTAAGCGTTGTAACATCATTTTATTAATGTATGCCATTCTCATTTTCCCTCTGATGATGGAATATCACATACTCAGGGATATCCCAGAAACAGCTGTAAGGTTTTGAATTTCTTCCTATAATGATATTGTATACAACTTGAGATACTTGCCTTGCCTTAATGTTTGCTATCCTGTTTAGCAATTATATATATATATTTGTATATATGTGTGTATTAATGTGTATTCTGTGTCTCTCTCTCTATATATATATGGTAGTAAGTAAATGTGTTTTAAGAAAGATATTAAAAAGATTCAGTTTGTAAGGAATAAATGTTTGACTGTCACTTGTATTTGGAAGAGACTGACAGGTATTTGTATGTATGTGTGTATTTGTAGGTATGTATGTATGAGCGTGTATTCAAAAACATCTATATTTACACTTTAAAGTTAGTTTTCACACTCAACCCTGTTCTGCAGAATCAGTGTAGCGATGGGAGGTTTGTGCCCATCTCTACGTTCTGAGTTCAAATTCCGCCGAAGTCGACTTTGCCTTTCATCCTTTCGGGGTCTAAAAAATAAGTACCAGTTGAACACAGGGGTTGATATAATCGATTATTCTCCACCTGCCCCAAGCCGCCCTTGTGGGAAAAATTTTAAAAAATAATAATAATAATAATAATAATAATAATAATAATAATAATAATAATAATAATAATAATAATAATGACCTCTGCCAATGAAAGTCCCAACCCACAACTAAGTCTTAAGTGTATATATATATATATGGGCAACACACACACACTAAATAAAAAAATGTTATTAAGTAAAAGTGTTTTAAAAAAGATTATTAAATTTTCAGATTAACGCCGGCACGATTTTCACTAGTGTTAGGGTTAGGGTTTTAGGGTCAGGGTTGGGGTTAGGGTTAGTTAGGTAATCGTGCAGGTGTTAATCTCAAGATTTACAAAAAGATTTTGCAAAAGACTCAGTTTGTAGAGAATAAATGTTTGTCGATCGTATTTGAAAAAGATGTGTGGTTATTTTTTGTTGTTGTTATCATGGTGAAGGACGGAGTTTGAAATAAGTTACAATTCTTGCCAATTAGAATGATGTATGTATATGAAAATGAAACCATTAAAGTGAAAGTACTTGTCATTACAGTATCGAAATGTGATTGTTTCAGTTTTGATACTGAAATGGTTTTCTTTTACTGTCAGTGTTTCTCCTTCCTTTCTTTTTGTATTTGTTGTTGGATCGTTTGTAAAGGCTAATAAGAGAAAGGAGTTGAAAGGATTTGTAAAGGTAGTAGAAAGAGGAAATTAGATTTTATTAGGGGGGAAAATGTTAATTTGTGTAGTTTTATCTATTTTATTCTTAATTGGGAGTTTTTTTGACTGAAAAAATGACGCTGTGACTTAACTTATTGTATTTAGAATATTAATTGTGATTCTTTAATCCAAGAAATTTGGAATTGTGTAAATGTATGAATTTTAAACATACACACACACACACACACACTGAAAATCTGCCTTTTATAGATAAGATATTCCTTTCTCCTATAGGCACAAGGCCTGAAATTTGGTGGGAGAGGTCTAGTCCATTACATTGATCCCAGTGTTTGGCTAGTACTTATTTTATCAACCCCAAAAAAGATGAAAGGCAAAGTCAGTCATGGCAGAATTTGAACTCAGAATAAAAAGACAGATGAAATGCTACTAAGCATTTTACCCAGTGTGCTAATAATTTTGTCAGCTCACCATCTTGCTTTTATAACAAATATTAACAATTAACATATTACAAACATTATAAGCCTTGATAAGATAATAATTAACATTTGTATATTGGTTATGATTGTACAAACAACATTTTCCTTTCTTGTCTCCCAGATATACACTCCCAAAATCTCATGTATGCATATCAAGTCTATTTGTCATTTTGTCAATCAAAATATAATTTAGAATTAGTCAAGCAGACTAGAATAGAGAGTAAAAATATGTTACTGTAACTGCAACTTCTTATTTTATCTCTGGAATGAAAGTAAATATTTAAGCAAGAAAAGATATCAATTGAACAATATCTGCCTTTGATTTACAGTTCAGATTTTTTTAATAACAAAAAATGAGGTTTTTGAAGTGTGTTTTTCTTTGTAAATATTCCTATTTCTAATAAAAGGATAAAAAAAAATAATAAAATAGTCTTTTACTGATGTAGAAAAATTCCCAAAATTTTGATGAGATCATTTGCTTTGAAATGAGTATTTGCACAACTTAGTAAACTGGATACACATTTATTGATTTTGTAGTCCCTGTAAGACAGTAATGTTATCATTTTTTTAATAATAAAAAAATGAGGTTTTTGAAGTGTGTTTTTCTTTGCAAATATTCCTATTTCTAATAAAAGGATTTTAAAAAATAAAAGAATAGTCTTTTACAGATATAGAAAAATTTTTGTTCCATGTTGTCATTTCAATTAAAGTAAAGGGTCTTATTGCAATCAATATACAACACTTGGGGGCCTGTAGTTTATTAGTTTTTAATCTTCCCAAATGATGAGTCATATTTCAATTATGTTACTGAGAGTACTGGAACACTCAGCTAACAGTTGCAAATGTAATGAATAAATAAAACATACATGATTTGTATCTATATATATAAAACTGAGAATGTGTGAGTGTGTGTGCATCACTAAAACTCAAGAACTAACCAACTGATTTCATTCAAGGTTTACACATGCATTATTTAGGGTCCATGGAGTGTCATGGGCCAAAAAAAAATTTCCAACTTGCCTAATGTGAGCTCGGAGAAATCTTTTAGACTGTTTCAGTAATATGTGTCAAAGCAGAAACAATGACATCTCTATTGTAATGTGATGTAATAATTTCACTGTTATATGGTTTTGCTTTCACTAGTTTCACTTTTAATAGTTTCATTTCTATTAGTTTCACTTTGTGAAAATAATAACTACATCAAAAGATTATAAATGTCAATTTGTAACACCGGTGCTTGATTACAAATTTTGTGTGAAGGAAGAGTCAAATTAATTGACTGATTGACAAACCTTATTTGATTGACTTTGGAAGGAAGAAAAACAAAGTTGCTTCAGCAGGATCTGAATTCAGAATGTAAAGGGATGTAACTAAATACCGCAAGACATTTTATTGAATGCCTTAACATTCCACCAGTTCACAGAAATGCTGACAAATGCTTGCATTAGTTTCTATCGATACATACACGTGTGTGTGTGTGTGTGTGTGTGTGTGTGTAGTTGTATGTCTGCATGTTTGTTTGCAGCTGTGCCTGCATATTCAAAGGTTAATGTTTGAGCAGTGTTGTTGGCACTTTTCCCTCTTAATAACTTATGCAATTACTTCATGCCTTTGAAGCTGTGTAGAATACAAGATCCCTTGCTTGAAAAATAGGCAAGGGTTAGCAACTGGAACAGCATTTGTCTGTAAAACAATGCTTCAATAATATATTCATCTAATTCACAGTAGTATAGAAAAATGGATGTAAAATAAATAAATGAATACATGTAAGTCATCATCATTTTATGTCCATCTTCCATGCAGAGGTTGAATGGTTACACAGGATCCAACAAGTCTTAAGGTCACATCTTACTTCAGTGTCTCATTTTTGACAATTTCTACAGCCTGATGCCCTTCCTAATACCAACCACTTTACAGAGTGTACCAGATGCTTTTTTTTTTTTTGTAGTACCAGCTCTATAGAGGTTGCTTTGCTACTAATAAGACTAAAGACCCTTCTTAAGCCTTGCATTGTTACTGCTTGAATCAATTACCCTCCACTTACACAAAGTGCACTGGCTATGTTTTGTCGCACCAACATTTTACGTAGCAGCTTGCAAAGAAAAAGAGAGCCTCCACCACTCTGCCATGCATTATGGATGAAACAGATTTATTGTGAGGGGATGATAGTGAAAAGAATAAAGAAGGGAGAATGGTTGGGCGGGAGTAATGGAGACAAGGGAGAGAGAATGTTAGGGATAAGCATGAAAAAGAAGGGGAGAGGAATGTGATGGTGATGGAGTGGTTCAGTCTGTTTGTCATGTCAGCATGGATTGAATGGTTCGTCTAGATCCAAGATAGTATGTGTCTGTGTATAATTACATACATGTACAGACACACATCTATGCATGCATGTACACATGCATACATACAAACAAACAAGCAAACACTTTGCAAGTAAAACTTTCACCAGTTTGCAAAATTTAGGCCTCCCATGGTGACATCATTTGTAAAAGAACTAAAATTGCTTTCTCTCCTGATCTAGAAATTACTTCAATTCTGAACACTTACTCTTTTACTCTTTTACTTGTTTCAGTCATGTGACTGCGGCCATACTGGAGCACCGCCTTTATAGTCGAGCAAATCGACCCCAGAGCTTATTCTTTGTAAGCCTAGTACTTATTCTATCGATCTCTTTTGCCGAACCGCTAAATTACGGGGACGTAAACACACCAGCATCGGTTGTCAAGCGATGCTGGGGAGACAAACTGACACACAAACACACACACACATACATATATATATATATATATATATATATATATATATATATATATATATATATATATATATATATACATATACGACGGGCTTCTTCCAGTTTCCGTCTACCAAATCCACTCACAAGGCTTTGGTCGGCCCGAGGCTATAGTAGAAGACACTTGCCCAAGCTGCCACGCAGTGGGACTGAACCCGGGACCATTTGGTTGGTAAGCAAGCTACTTACCACACAGCCACTCCTTGCTAACTTTATATAGACTACCACTCACTACAGACTGCTCATGCATCTGAAACAAGTAGCTGCTATATTGACCAGCATTCTAATTGTCGAGCAAATGATTAGAATGTTGGTGCATGTACAAATAATCATTATGATATTGCTACACTGTGTTCTCCTTTTATCTCTTCTACTGTTACATTGGCTCATGTTCTTCTTAACTACCGAGCTCTAACCTTTTCTTTTCCTCTCATCATCTTTATGTGTCTCACCCCAGAAAACTCTTAATTAAATATTTTGCTCAAATCTTCCCTGTAGTTATCTATCTGTGGAAATTCAAGATGAAATCATTTGTCAAGAGCACTTCCTCTTAACTTACAATATAAAAAAAAAACTGGGAGGGAGAATAATGGGATAAGATCTTTAACTGTAATGGACACCAGAAGGTAAGGGTGAAGACAGATGGCAGAGGTTGGTAAAAATAGAAGGTTATTCAATTAATATAATCCTCAATTAAAATACTACTGTTGTTATTTAAAGTTGTGACATGTTCCTACCTGTATAGTAACAATTTTCAGTTTAGTATACTGAATCATTTCAGAGTTAAGTCTTCTAACCACAAACACAATGAATTGCCAGAACAGGATATGAACCTCTTTGATAGTTATCTAGTGTTCTATCCACCTAACTGTCTCTACTTTCAGTAGTCTGTGTTGAGGTTTTTCAAACTTTTTATATTTATGTAATCTTGAAGATTGGGAGAACATTTTTAGAACCTAAAATAGTTCTAAAAAATATTGTCATGCAGTAGATAAGCTTTAAAATAACACTGTGCCAATGTTAATTAGTAACTTTGCTTACCTAAATGGTTTGAAAAATTAAACTTTGTAATTAAGATGATAAAAGTTAGTAACTTCATTAGACCTGTTTCTCATCACAGAGAGTCCCAATATTGGAATTATAGATGTTACTTGCAACCTTAAGTCAATTTCTCTATTTAATTTATTTCTAAATATATTTTTGCCTTTGAATACAGCGAAAATGTTCCTTCACATAAATATGAAGTTAGAAATCACATTAATACTGTTTAAGTTTTTGCATTTATGGTTGGTAGTTCATTAATAATGCAAACCAAAATTTTGTAATTTCTACTGGTTGGATTTTTGATTTTAAGGTAAAATTCATTGTGATGTCTTTTTCTTCTAGTGAAAGGTTGCTTAAATTTAACCAAAATTGTAAACCCATTTGAAATTATATTCAATTTCAATCAGACAATTATTTGTTACTGATTCACACACACACACACAATCAACACAATTGTTGCAAAATTAAGCCTGTTGCATTCCAACTCAGCTTGTTGACTCATCTATTTGAAGAGAGAATGCTGAGCTCATATTTAACTTGTCTTAGTTCAGTTTCATAAAAATTAGACATTTTATGAATGCACTGTGTGGAAGTGGTATGTTTAAAGTTTTCAAAACATTAAATATCAACCATAGCTACAAACTCACTACAACAGTTTTAGTTTACACTTAAGTTGATTAATTATATTTTGTACTTTGAACCATGTTGTATTGGTATCCTGCATTACAAGATTGACCTTATTCAAGTATCGTAAAATAGCAAAAAGATATATCATTTTCCCCCTTTCAAATCAATCTTTTAGTTTAGTTGAAAGTCTAAAAAGGTTTTCTTAGAAATAACCCAAGTTCTTCAAATACTTCATAAAATTGTGCCAACATTTATCAGCAATAACTAAAGTACTTCAGTATATAGAGATAAGGATGCAGACTTCCCATATTTTTAACATAGATGGAAGTTTGTTGCATTTAGTGGCCTTGATGTATTAAAAATCAACCAGTTTAACAGCATCAAATATTTTACTTTTTAATTTTTGCAACAGGATCAGAAATTTTCCATACCCAAATATTTGAACACAGTTATTTTGAAATTGTATATTTCTACAATGGATTAATTAAATTAAATATTACTTTCCCCATAGCTGAGAGATTAATGAGTTTTCTTCAGTACTACATTCATAGGTTTATTGTACCAACACAAACAAAACTGCTCAACCAGCAAAGTTCATCGATTTGAAGAGAAAATGTACTGTTCCTTTTAACCTATTTTAGCCCAGTTTAAAAAAATTTAACATTTCATGAATACACTCTCAAATTATTATATTGTATGGGCTTCATCTGCTTTTGCTAGTTGATAACCATAGTGACATGAAGAAGTAAAATGTTTGTTTTGACATTAATTACAAAATGTAACTTTTCTTTAATTTCATTTCAAACACTTTTTTTAAAGTGTTTTTCCCTATATTTTCAAAAATTCAAATATGTTGTTGTTGAATGTCTCTTCATATTATTGTCATCAAATTAAATGTTTTAGAGATATATGTTGGTTTTAATCAGTTTCACATTTTGAATTGTAAAGTGAAGTTGACATAAATTAGAGTTTTACAACATAAAATTTTAAACATTCATTTGTATCCCATTTATATTTATGTTTGTTACAATAGTAACCTTGAACTACACACAGTTAAACAGGTCAATTTAAAAAGAGTTTAGTCTTGGTTCTAGACTCAGTGCAGCATAGATGAGAAATACTAAAATATTGACTAAAAAGGGAGGTCAATAAATTAGTTGATACCTACAAACTATATCAGTCAATTTTCTTCAGTTTCTTCAAGAACTATTTTGTAAGAAAAAAGAAACATTTGATTTAAAAAAGAAAAACTGTTTTACACCTAATTGTGTGCACTTTCAGGTAAACTGGGGCAAGCAAAATAAAATATTTTTCACTTTGATACTCCATACTGTAACTGTAATAAGATCTGGTTTTATAACATTGGTCAGTGGTCCATTACTTTAACAGAGCTTATGGTCTGTTATTACTGCCATTGTGTTGGGTCCCAGAACAATTCGTCTATATATATTAGCTTGACTGAAAAAAAATTCTTACTTCACAGTAGGAAGAGTATCTAGCTGCAAAAACATTTGTTTCAACAAGTTAACCAGCCCACTCATGTAAATAAAAATATCAATTTAATTGCTCTTACTTAAGCCCATTCACTCAATTCATTAAAAAGATATTATTTAATAGACATTGCACTGTGACAGTAAGTTATTGGTGAGCATATCTGAATTCCCAGTTTGAACTAGTTCATTTACTTTGCATTATTAGACTTATTAGGCAGACGTAAGTGTCATTACTTCTCATACCCTTTCATCAGAACATGTTTAATTGTGAAATTAGCATTATATGTTCAATGTCATCAAAACCTGGTCAGATCAACTTTGCTTCATCCCTGCTGGGTTGATAAAACGAATACCAGCATTATTTTGAGGACTGATGAAATAGATTTTCTCAGCCAGCAGCCTCTAAAAGAAAAAAAAGTAATCGTTTGCCAAGCCTCTACATTCAAGCTGTAAATTTCATTAAACTTTATTTTATCCTTCATTCTTCAGTATAATCACCCTATCTTTATAATTATATATAACAAAATAATCTGATGATTTAGTAACCTATGAAATAATATAACTCTATTCTATCAGAGTAATGTTTTAATTTGATTTATTCATTCAATCAGATAAAATAATTAATATTGTGTATATCTATTAAATATGCATATATTTCTGTGTGTATTTGTGAGTGCACATGTGTATGTATGTATATCTATATATATATATATATATATATATATATATATATATTCTTTTACTTGTTTCAGTCTTTTAGTCAAATAAACCTACCCAAGGACTTATTCTTTGCAAGCCTAGCACTTGTTCTATTGGTCTCTTTTGCCGAACCACTAAGTAGCGGGTACATAAGCACACCAACATCAGTTGTCAAGCGATGGTGGAGAGACAAACATAGACACACAAGCATATACATATATATACGATGGGCTTTTTTCAGTTTCCGTCAACCAAATTCACTCACAAGGCTTTGGTCAGCACTAGCTATAGTAGAAGACACTTGCCCAAGGTACCACACAATGGGACTGAACCTGGAACCATGTTGTTGGGAAGCAAGCTTCTACAACACAGTCACACCTGCGCCTATAATATATATATATATATATAGGCGTAGGAGTGGTTGTGTGGTTGCGTACGAATCACATGGTTCTGGGTTCAGTCCCACTGTGTGGCACCTTGGGCAAGTGTCTTCTACTATAGCCTTGGGCCGACCAAAGCCTTGTGAGTGGATTTGGTAGACGGAAACTGAAAGAAGCCCGTCGTATATATGTATATATATATATATGTGTGTGTGTGTGTGCGTGTTTGTGTTTGCCCCCCCCCAACATCGCTTAACAACCGATGCTGGTGTGTTTACGTCCCCGTAACTTAGCGGTTCGGCAAAAGAGACCGATAGAATAAGTACTAGGCTTACAAAGAATAAGTCCTGGGGTCGATTTGCTCGACTAAAGGCGGTGCTCCAGCATGGCCACAGTCAAAATGACTGAAACAAGTAAAAGAGGTATATATATATATATATATATATATATATATATATATATATATATATATATATATAATATAATATAGCCGTTGGTTATGGCTGGTCAAGAATTAACCATTGGTTTTGCACCTGTAATGTTTTTAGAAATATAGGCGACTCTTCTTTCACACCTGCTCCCTCACGTGTGTGTGTATGTATGTAGGTGTTTGTGCGTATTCCCCAAACATTCACATACCAACCAAAAGAGGAAGCCACTTAATTCTGCAAGATATTCTGTCAACTTTCACTTCATTTCATGTCTTCACATAAGAATATTAGATACGATGAGAAGAGGAAGAAATGAGAAAAAAGAAAACTTGAAAAGTTCATCGGAATCAGAGAAAGTAACCAATGAGATTTTAGGAAATCTGTTGTTAGTTTTGGCAGCTTATGTAAACATTCACACGAGCCAGGGCATTTCACACTGAACTGGCTCTCAATATTTATTCATTTATTTATTTATTTTGCCATAAACACGTTACTTTTTTTTTTACAAAACGAAACGTATAAGCGTTGATGAGTGTTTGTGCATGTACATATATAGATATGTGTGTGTGTGTGTGTGTGTGTGTATTTGTACACACACAAACACACACACATGGATGTGTAGTTAAGAAGCTCGCTTTGCTACCACATTGTTTCTATCCAACGGGCCGACGAATGAATTTGGTTGACGGGAACTGTGTGAAAGCCCATCGTATATATGTGTGTGTGTTATTTCTTTACTGCCCACAAGGGGCTACACACAGAGGGGATAAACAAGGACAAACAAACGGATTAAGTCGATTATATCGACCCCAGTGCGTAACTGGTACTTATTTAATCGACCCCGAAAGGATGAACGGCAAAGTCGACCTCGGCAGAATTTGAACTCAGAACGTAGCGGCAGACGAAATACCTATTTCTTTACTGCCCACAAGGGGCTACACACAGAGGGGACAAACAAGGACAGACAAACGGATTAAGTCGATTATATCGACCCCAGTACGTAACCGGTACTTAATTTATCGACCCCGAAAGGATGAAAGGCAAAGTCGACCGCGGCGGAATTCGAACTCAGAACGTAGCGGCAGACGAAATACCGCTAAGCATTTTGCCCGGCGTGCTAACGTTTCTGCCAGCTCACCGCCTTATACGTATGTGTGTGTGTGTGTAAGTCCCTTCCCAGCGATTGACAACTGGTGCTGGTTTGTTTACGTCACCGTAAACTTGCGGTTTCGGCAAAAGAGACCGATAGAATAAGTGCCAGACTTACTTTAAAAAGATGAGTACTCGGGTAGATTTGTTCGACTAAACCCTTCAAGGACTGCACCAGTTTGGCTGCAGTTCATTGACTGATAAAGGGTGTGTGTGTGTGTGATTTGATATCCACCAACAAACAGGGCTGAAAAATGGTCAGAACGTGCACTTAAACAGCGGGTCATCAGTTGACTAAGGCGCACCCACCAAAAGATAAACTGATTTTTTTCAAGCTCTTTCAACATTAAGAATTTCATTTTTCCTTTACGCAGTGAACTCAACGTTATTGCACCCGGAGCAAGGAAGCGGGGCCGATGGGAGTGGGGAAAATAGTTAAGGAGATGAAGCAGTCAATGTAAGTAATACTAATTAGCCGTGTTGATAGCCGATTTTCTTTCCTTTTTTTTTTGTTTCTTTCGCGACTACTTCTCTGCATTGTAAGGGCTTACAACATTCGAGGTTCTCCAGTGCCTTGTAGGCAGACCAGGAGGTGAACAACCCCTAAAAAGGAATGCGGACTTGAAAACACCAACCTCACAAACAGCCAGTTAGACAAGATAGTTATTTGCGATGATCTAGCATGGCCGCAGTCTATTGACTAAAACAAGTAAGAGAAAGTCCGTGAGAGTGATGAAACATCATCTAAGGTGGTATGAGTGCAAACAGAACCGTCTTAATAACATTATAAGATCCCCCGAACAAAGCCATGCACTCTGGCCTTGTAGTATTTATTTATTGATAGCAAAACACTGCATACATAGATTAGCATTGAGCCTCTAGACCGGTGAGGCTCCTGGACAATGTACCCGTTCCTTGAGACGGCATTTAGTACAAAAAATAATGTCAATTTCCTGAACCAGACCAGAAGAAATAAGACTATCGGAATAAAAAAAAAGCAACCAATGAGAGTTTAAGAAATTCGTCGTTAGTTTTGGCAGTTTATGTAAACATTCACGCGGACCAGATTAATTCAAACCGAGTCGCTCCTCAATTGTAGTTGTTTTCAAAACTATAAACACTTTACCATTCAACAAAAAACAAATACGATACAAACAATA
>NC_068983.1:120318884-120330649 GCF_001194135.2 Octopus bimaculoides | reverse complement strand
TTAAGAAATTCGTCGTTAGTTTTGGCAGTTTATGTAAACATTCACGCGGACCAGATTAATTCAAACCGAGTCGCTCCTCAATTGTAGTTGTTTTCAAAACTATAAACACTTTACCATTCAACAAAAAACAAATACGATACAAACAATAGTGTGTGTGTATGTATATGTATGTGTGTGCGTGTAGATAGATAGATAGATAGATAGATAGATAGATATGTATATATATATATATATATATATATATATATATATATATATATAATCACATTAAAAACGAACGAATAAATCATACGGTATCGCTACAATAGTTTCATTAAGAAATTTCATTGCAGTCTAGCTAACACCTTACAGGCGGGTATGCATGAAGTACAACATTTATAAGATACTGCAACACAGAGATGTTGCGCTTCATACATACTCGTGCGGTGTTACAATACAAAATCTGTTAACGAATCAATTGTAGTGATACAGTATAACCCATTCGTTTGTTTTTATTGTGATTTTACACCATGCTGAAGTTAGCTCAAAGTTGCGGATTACCAAAACACCAGTGGAGTTACTGGATCGTTTACCTGTTGATTTGTTTTACTGTATAGCCATTAATGCGGTGTGCTTCACTTTGATATGCACCTCGATCTTAAATGGTACTCTTTAATGAATTTATATGTGTGTGTGTACGTGAGAGTGTATATATATATATATATATATACACACACACAAATCAGAATAATATACAAGATGCGTAGTTGTGCATGTAAACGTACGTACGAATGCATGTATACACTTACTTATCTTAAACTCATATCTTTTCAATAATGGAAATCTGCGTGTGAATATCGTAGTTACAGAGGTAAGATCCACACGAACAGAGTTCGCGTCCTGGTTTCGATTTCGAGTTCCACATTGATTCGGTAAAACCCTTTTGGGACATAGGATGTTACAACATCCCAACTCTTTCTTATAAATCTGTAAAGTTGTGTGAATGTATTTGCACTTATTATGCCATGTAATGAATGAAGTAAACAAAAATATATACTCACTAGAATATACAGCGAAGCGAGAAAACCGCTTGTTGCTGCCTAGCAGCTGTCGGTAGATTTAATAACACTTCTAAGGCAGATGAATTCTGTCAGCAACAGACTCGATCACATGACCTGTTTAATATTCATGTTCCTTTTGGTCAGTTAACCTACCGTTTGGGGTGTGACTTAACAAGGCGGTAATAACAATCCTGCCCACCAACAAACTTCTAATAAAAATAATAATAACTATTCTGAAAGAAATAAAGAAAGTGGTGGGGGGGGGGACGTGATTTTTCTTTGGCGTAAAGCCAGCTACCTCTGTAATTCATTCATTTTTGTGATTCAATGAAAACCTATTTAGAGAATGTGTTTAAGCTCTGGAATTATCTTATCGAACCTAACATGATCGTTTCACCAAAGATGTTGACAGATCTAAAAATGCGTTTTTTTTGGTTAATGAAGTAGGCCAGGCGTTGTTTATCCCATCATTACAGAAGGCCTATGTTGAAAGGCATTCTAGCCGTGGCTACCTCGTCTTTTCAGGCAGTTTATCTCAGACTACATAAAGCAATGTTCTTCCTTTTTTTTTAAGACAATAGGGTCTGATTTACGAGGGATTTGGTTACTATTTCTTGCAGGTTGAGCAACCACCTAGAGACTCCATATGGCTCGTTCCATCTTTTATATTCTAGGATAGAATACCTGTTTATCTCGGGTTACTGTCCCTTTCAATCGAAGATTCTATTTCAACGCTATAGGTAGTGCTTATTCATTCGAACAGGCAAACCGCTCAAATGTTTTGGACAGTTTTCAGTATCTTCAGAGAAAAAACTTAAGATGATTGACTGTAGGAGTTAAATATATTTCGATTTTGATTTACATGAGAGTGGGGAGCCACCAACCACTTGTGTATTTAACTAAGAAACACGGTATGTGTGTACATACACTCACTGTTTACAAATCAACCAGAAGTTTGTTCTTGTGTGTGGGTGTGTTTGCCGATAAATATTGAAGTTGTACCCTATCTCTTTAATTTCAATACTTTCGGACATTTTTATTATGAAATTATAATTAATATGCACTTAAACAGGATAGGTAAAAAAAAAATTTTGAGACACGACTACGAAGTTATTTTTAGTAAATAATGATTTAGTCACAAAGTCTCAGTTTTGTGGGGTGGAGTACAATTGATTTAATCAATTCTCGATTAGTATTTAGTTTATCGACCTATAGAGGAAGAACACAGAACGTAAATAATGTTAATAATAAAAGTAATTGTTGAGCAAGTTTGTTGATTTAGTTTTTGTTTTTTTTATTTATTATTGGCATAAATTTTCAAGTTAGACAACCATCCCTCCAAACCACTTATTTTATTTCTACTACACCTATGAGAATAACGTGGGAACATCATCAGCTGTCATACGTGAGAACACGTGTTAGTTATAGTAGTTTTACGATTTTTGTATTGCTTGTGTACGTACCCAGCACACACATGGACAGCCTTGTGTGAGACATTCAGAATTTTGCTTTGAGTTAATTACAACGATATTAATCATCCTACTCGGTTCTCTTGTTTATCTTACCATTTCCTATTCTCCACCCAGTGGGTCCTTTTCATACTTGATTTATTTTCTCTATCTCTCTATGACGATCTGTTTCAGTTTTTCACAGTTGTAATAACACTGTGCGCTTCGATCATTAAATAATACGTTTTAAATAAAAGATGCAAACATACGCGCTACTTATTGAACATCCGTCTTAGAAAATAGAAAAATAAGATTTTTTCACAAGATATGAACACAAAGATGTCGAATTTGTTGCCAAATGATTTTAAAAGATATGGTAGTTATTTAGTTTACATTAAAATTTTTTGGAGTTTTTGTTTTTTCTTTGTCGTTTTTTGTTTTGTTTTTCTCCTTTCAAAAAAAAAAGGTGGGTCTTTCATGTCCCATATTAAATGATCAAATGGGGTCGTGACCTCAGGATTGGGTACTACTGCTCTAGATTTCTTTGACATATCTCGAGATAAATATATACCACTAGCTAAGTTTGACTGAAAGGTACTGTTATAAAATTCAGGGTATTATTTGATCCTTTCACCCACACGATTTTCACCAAGAAAAAAAAAACTCGGATTTTTTATTTGGAATCAAATACCCTGACCTTCTAATATACAGCAAACCCCTTATTTTTGTTCGGAAAAAAGGGGTGGGGGAAAACCGGACCCCCTCCCTCCCCCACTATCATATCCCATAATCATGGGAAACTATTTTTTCCATTGAATTGCGGTGACCTCCTAATATGCTACAAAACCCTTTGGTGGGGGTCCGGAAAACGGGGTGAGGTGGGGTGGAACCCTTGGAAATTTCACCCCCACCCCCATTTTCAAATATTTTTTGCTATTTCTTTCTTTACCCATAATTTTAGATAACATTTTGCAGAAATACGTTTTCGAGAGAGTGTGGAATATATTAGATTGGAAATTCAAAGAGGTTTGCAATGAATAAGTGAAAAGGCAGAGGTTATAGAAGTTAGTGGTAACAAAGTGTGTGGAGAGATAACGAACAATAAATTCATCTACAAAAAAGACGTTTGAGTTTTTGCCTGTGTGAAACGAAATAAAAGTATATTAAAACAAAATATCTTTTTCCTACCTCTTAAAATCACTTGATATAATATATATAATAATCCCAGATTGCAGAATAGATTTGAAAAACTAAAGCATTTTCCCTTTGCAATTTTTGGCGCCGAAATCAGTTTCATTTTTGTAGGTGGGAGGGAGTAGAGGAGAAAGAAAGTGGGTGACAAAATTTACCTAAACTTTCAATGGTGTGACAATATATCATAATTATATATATCATTATATATGATGATCATCATCATCATCATCGTTTAATGTCTGCTTTCCATGCTGGCATGGGTTGGACGGTTTGACTGAGGACTGGCAAGCCAAAAAGCTGCAATCAGGCTCCTGGCTTGCTAGTCTTCAGTCAAACCATCCAACCCATGCCAACATAGAAAGTAGACGTTAAACGATGATGATGATGATATATAACGATATATATAATTATGATATATTGTTACACCTTTGAAAGTAGGTAAACTTCATTACATACTCCCTCTCTCTCTCTCTTTCTCTCTATCTCTCTCTTTCTCTCTCTCTCTCTCTCTCTCTCTCTCCCTCTCTCTCTCTCTGTCTTTCGATCTCTCCCTTTACACACACACACACACACACACACAAAAATGAAACCCATTTCAGCACCAAAAATTGCAAAGGGAAAATGCTTCAGTTTTTCAGATCCTTTCTGCAATCTGGGATTATTATATATATTATATCAAGTGATTTTAAGAGATAGGGAAAAGATATTTTGTTTTAATATACTTTTACTTCAATTCACACATACATGCAAAAACTCTAATGTATTTTTTTAGCTGAATTTATCATTTGTTATCTCTCCACACACTTTGTTACCACTAACTTCTATAACCTCTGCATTTTCACTTATTCATTGCAAACCTCCTTGAATTTTCGATCTAATGTATTCCACACTCTCTCAAAAACGTATTTCTGCAAAATGTTATCTAAAATTATGGGTAAAGAAAGAAATAGCAAAAAATATTTGAAAATGGGGGTGGGGGTGAAATTTCCAAGGGTTCCACCCCACCTCACCCCATCTTCCAGACCCCCAAAAGGGTTTTGTAGCACATTAGGAGGTCACCGGAATTCATTCAACGAAAAAAAAATTTCCAATGATTCCAGGATATGGGGGGGAAGGGTTCTGGTCCCCCCCCCTTTTTTTTTCTGAACAGAAATAAGGGGTTTGCTGTATATTAGAAGGTCAGGGTACTTGATTCCACACAAAAAAATCCAAGGTGTTTTTCTTCTTAGTGAAATCATGTGGGTGAAAAGATCAACGGGGGTGGAGGGTGAAATTTCCAAGACTTCCACCTCACCTCACCCTGTTTCCTAGAGCCAAAAAAGGGTTTTGTAGAATATTAGGAGGTCACTGGAATCTATTCAACGAAAAAAAAAAATTTCCAACGATTCCAGGATATGAGGGGGGGGGTCCGGTCCCCCACTTTTTTCTGAACAAAAATAAGGGGTTTGCAGCATGTTAGGAGGTCAGGGTACTTGATTACATGCAAAAAATCCTTTTTTTTTTTTTTTATATCTTAGTAAAAATCGTGCAGGTGAAAAGATCGAAATTTACCAAATTCTGTGCTATCAAAGTTTACAATATTTTAATGAAATACCTAAATATAAATATTGTTTTAGTTCATATCAAAGGTAATATAGAAATTAATTACAGGTGTGGCTGTATGATAACAAGCTTGCTTCCCAACTACATGGTTCCAGGTTCAGTCCCATTATGTGGCACCTTGAGCAAGTGTCTTCTACTATAGTCTCAGGCTGACCAAAGCCTTGTGAGTGGATTTGGTAGAGGGAAACTGAAAGAAGCCCGTCATGTGTGTATATATATATATATATATATATGTGTGTGTGTCCCACCACTTGACAACCGGTGTTGATGTGTTTGCGTCCTCGTAACTAAGTGGTTCGGCAAGACAGACCTATAGAATAAGTCCTAGGCTTAAGAAAATAATAATGAAGAAAAATAACCCAGAAATCGCAATACACAGATATTGTTTTGAGCTGAGTTGGGGTGCTAGACTCCCTTGTTCAAAAATATAAGGACACAGATTGTGTCGTATAGCCAGCTGGAGACGATATCTCCTGGGGCTAAATTACAGCCACATTAGTCCTAAACCAGGACTGCCGTGTTATGTTGGCAAACAATCTTTATTACAAAGTACTGTTGCTGAATATCTCAGGTTGTGAGATTTAAAAATAGTAATTTTCTAATTAAGAAAATAAGTCCTGAGGTCGATTTGCTCAACCAGAAAACCTTCAAGGTGTTGCCCCAACATGGTCGCAGTCAAATGAGTGAAACAAATGAAAGCTACAAGATAAATTACTGCAAATTAGTTTTTAAATAATTTTAATCACTTGTGGTTGTTTAACTTTTGTTTGAATACTTCTGAAGGTTTATTTATTCAAACATACCTTTTCATTTTGCTATCATTTTTTTTTTAATATATATAGCATAGATATAGCTAATTCATTGGCTTTTAAGATCTTGCATATTTTACATAACCGGAATAACTTATAAATATTATGTGTGATGGACCACAGTAAATTCACACAGTGTTGCATCTGTGGCACAGATTGGTTTCCTGAGTGAAACCACTTTCCTTTAAATTTGTCCTTAATACTCTTTTGGAAAAGTATGAATTTCATAAATTCTCATTTTCTTTTCTTCCAAATTCTCAAACAATAGATAAACTTCTGTTTACATTGTTGGTTTGCAAGATTCTTGATGTGTAATTGTGTGTTAACCCTTTAGCATTCAGATTACTCTATCAAATGTAATACATATTCATTCACATTGATTTGAATTAATCATGCATTATCTCGTAGCTTTCAGATTTCAATAATGTAATTGTTGATTTTTACAATGACATTGTTAAGTAAGTGTGAGAGGCCAAATCAGGACTGTTTGAACATAAAGTAAGTAGAAAATTTGGGGCTGGTTTAAATGCTAAAGGATTAAAACAAATTTTGTTGTATCATGGGAAGGCCATTACTCCAATAATAGTCATATGCTCTGGTTCAATTTCATTACTTTAGTACTACTCCATTGGTTATTTATTTAACCAATTAACTAATTGATCGCTTGCTACTCAGTTAATCAATCAATCCATTGTTTATCAAAGTCCTTTCATTGCCATTTGTAACTTTATCAATGACATGCCCTGTCACCTCCAGATTTGCTGGCTATGAAAGGACTTTCACAAACAAAGGATTCATTGATTAACCAAGTGATAAAACAAGCAATAGATTAGTTAGTTGCTTAAATAACTATACAATTGACTTGTAATATAGAAGTGGAATTGAATAATTGATGCTTATATTTATAATTTGCGTAGTGACCCTGTCAAGATAATCTTTCCAGTCATTGTTTAACCACAGATAAGCCTTGATCAAGTAGACCTATTATAACAAGTATTCCAGTTGCAACCATCCCATCCAGTGAATGAAACAAAGGGATATGCTAAGACATCCCAAGAGGCTACACTTGTTACTGGCTATGCATATAAAATATATTCTTTAAATAATCAATAATTAAAAAAGCAATCTTAAAATGCTCTTTGAAAATATTACAAATTGGTCAATTTAAAGAAGGTAAGTTATTCCGGACATTAAACGATGATGATGGTGATGATGTCTTCCAAATAAAGAACATATTGTTAAGTGAAGAATAACATAATATTGTTATTGAAAACAAAAAGAAAATGTTTGAACTCTTTACCTGTATAAAGAGGAAAATCGTTTGTTTTGAAAATTAATTCTGATAAATAAAGTCAATGAAGACAACTTTGAAAACCACTTGAATAGGAAGATGAAAGAAGATAATGCTGCCCTCAACTTTATGGTACCTGGGACACTTTTAATGTCTAACTGACTACCTGGTGAAGATTAAAATTAAAAGTGTCTTAAATCTGTTTATAAATTTAAGAAAAGACTTGAAATAAATTCATCCTTGAAATTGAATGTACAACATTAAAAACCTGCGCTTAATACCAGAACATTTTAATTTACTTTTCACCAGCTGGTCTTGTGTCAAAATTTGAAACCAATTTACCTTTAATCTATACACATCTTCACCACCCTTTCCCTTTCACTCTCCTTTCTCTCTCTCCTTTTCCAACAAGGGTAGCCATGTAACAGTATATGATTTCGTTTTTTGCCCTAGATATGTTCGGTCACTCCTTACTTAGATATTTCTTCTTTCATTAAGGTTTTACTAAGTTTCTCTATTCTGACCTCCTGCGATTCCCAGTTTCTTAAACGACCTGCTACAAATGGATGAATGTTCTTTATGCATTTCTTATGTTCTAGCTGTTCCTGGGTAAATTTAACTTTGGTAGGGAATCTGAAAAATGTGGTGTTACTTTAGAACACAACTATGATATTATTTGTGTTAGATACTCTCTAAATTGTTTTCAGACAATCTCTTTCAATAAGGAGGGATGCACTTTTGAGGTAACTCATTTTTTCTGTATAAGCTAATATGTTAGTGCAGATATATTGGTGTTTAGCCAGTGTTATTGGCATTTGACAATTTTTTTTTTACAGCTTATAGCTGTTAAGATTCATAGTTTAAGTTGTTATTGTGTATCTCCTTGGTCAATCCTCATTGCACAGAACTATGGTCAAAGATGTTCTACCTGTAACTGTTCCATCTTTTTTTCAGGCAGTATGCATCTAGAACCACATCATGTAATGTATTAGTTGCTTGTTAAGGTGTAGGGTATGATTTGAGAGATATAGTTGCTTAAATAGCTGCATAGAGGTTTTTTAAAGAATGTTGTAGTTAGTACCATAGTTTTGATATAGTAAGTCTTGCTTCTATTTGTTGCTGTTGTTTTCCTTGGGTAAATTGTATTGATGTGCATAGTGAGTTCATGAGGTTTACAAAAATGTGGCTATCCTTTTAACGTTTGCTATAAGTTAACAAAGCTGCAAGTTTCAGTATTGTACCTAACACAGCTAATCTAGACATTTGCTGTTGCTCCTAATAATGTTGTGCCCATAGTTATCCTTCTTAATTGTTGGCAAATCTCATTATTGATTTGGAAATTAGTCATTCTTAGGCATGGTGTTAACATCTCCATGATCTTATCATTTGGCATTTTAGTGTGTTTGTGGAGCTGTCTTTTTCTTATCTTGTTCTGAGAACTATAATACTTCATATGATCCCAACAAAAATTATAATCATGTTTAATGACTCATACAAACATTTAATGTTTCATATATTTCCTGGCATATGACCTTGTGCTAGTTATGAGATACAACTCAAGATTTTCTTTAACCAAAACATTAGCATCAATACCCATTCAGCAACTGAAAACCATAAATAAAAACCTGCTCAGAATTTAGCATGGTGCCTAAGCAGAAAGATTTAGGGTGATGAAAAAGAAATAGAGAATCATAGATGTTATATAATTTCAAAATTGTATAAACTGGCCAAGTTCCTACAAACATATTGGAATAACTATCACACTTCATGCTGATCATTTTTTAAAATTTATTTTTCTCATATTTTTCTCAAATATATTGAAGCCACAGCAAATTTTTCAATCAGTATTTGTTAGCTAAACATACTACCACCCTGTTTCTTCTCATTTCTTTAACATATACAAATATTTCTCATAGATAAAAAAAGTCTTATGCACATTATAAAAATTGGTTTGCCAAATATAAGAGAGTGGTATGCTACAAATGAAAATGAAAAACTTGTGATTCACGAACAATAAAGAGCTAACATATGTTTCTGCTTGTGAGCCTGCAATTGATAAAATTCTAATCTTATCTTGAATTTTTAGCTAAATCGTTCTTAACTTGATTCGTTTGACTTGATAAAGTAGCTAAAATTAGAATTAAAGTTAAACAAGATTAATATCTTATTAAGGATGCAAGAAGATTTTAGTGATAGCAAATACTAGTTATTTTGATAAAAATTGTTTTGTGAAGTGACAAGCTCCCAAAACTCAGCTATTAGCACTAGTTGCACAGATACAACTGTCAATTTGCACTAAATAACTTATTTCCTGTAAAAACAGTCTCCACTTAAAGTCTGAGTCAGTCAAGTTAGACAGAGAATTTAAGTATAACTTTTTCTGTGATTTGATGTTTTGTTTATTTCTCAAACAATAGCTCAGAATTTAGAATCACTAATGAACTATTGTAATTTGATTTATTTTTGTCTTTCTTTTTGTATGATTGTTATTAAGTAATTTATTTACTTAACTTGATGAAAATTCTCACCTTAGCACAATTTGTTTTTTGTTAATTATACTACTGTTGTGTCCAAAATATGTTATTTTTACAATCATTAAGAGAGTATTTGGCTGAGATTATAGAATACAAGTAAACAAATTATTACTTTATATCAAACTTGGGTGTAAAAAGTATCTTTAATTGAATCTTGTTTAAAACTTTTTACTGAACAACATCCCTGTTTAATCGGCAGTATTTTGATTTAATCTATGGTGTAAGGTAAGAGGCTTTCTAACCCTTAGAAGACAATCAGATCCATCATTTTTTTATTAAAAAGAAGACAGGTTGCATCTCATCAATAATATATGTACATTTTTTGTCTATTATGATTCAAACATTTTTTGCATAATTTTAAAAAGACATCCTTATTGTTTCTGTATCTCATAAGAAATGGCTCTGTCTTCTTAACCATTTTCCAGGGACTATAAATGGAGCTGTGTATGTCATCTGCTAATTCTCTCCACAAATAACATTTCTAGCTTTTTCATATTAATCACAAATGCACACTACAGACATATGCTCTTTCTCTCTCTCTCTCTCTCTCTCTCTCTCTCTAGAGAGAGAGAGAGAGAGGGGGGGATATGGCTGAGGAAGATACAGTAAGGAGAAAGAACAAGAAAGAAATTCTGAACGTATTTTGTGATAGATGACTGAGGAAGTTGTAATCAAACAGAGAAAGAAAGTAAAAATGTATAATGAGAGATAATTGAGATAGATACAGTAATATTTTTAATGCTGGTACTTTTTACCATTGTGTGGCAATGAATGCTATCTATATCTCTAAATTTTATCTAAAATTTATGTTTCCATTATTTATTCCATACTTAAATAATCTCCATTTTGACAAGTGCTATGCTAGCTTTCATTATAATCCAGTCAGTTTTCTATCTTTTTTTTTTATATATATCAAGTCAGTGAAATCATGTAAACAAGATCTAAATTAAACATATAAGAATGAACTTTTATCTTCTTTTAACCAATTATTATAACAGAACATTCTAACCTTCCTAGAAAAAAAAAAAATACTAGATACCTTATCTTTTTAAAACTAAAACCACATGCCAAACTTTTCTTCTCTTTTGCTTTCTTTTATTAAATTTTTTTGTTCTTTTCTTCTAGTTTCGTCGTTATCCTACAAATTTATTAGTTGTTACATGTTATTCTCTAATTTCACTATGAAACAAAAATTTTAAAAAGCAAAAAACAGTTTTCTTAATTACTCTAGGTATTTCAAATTAAAGTTAATAAATGGCTTTTTGAAACCACTTGAAGGCTCTCACTGAGAGGTCTAATTTATATAACATCTATGATATTTTTGAAGTAAATCTAGATTTCTGAAATATCTTATCTAACAAATTTGAGGATGAGCTACTTGGGGTGCCATTTTATTACCTCCTGTGAAGATCTTCCATCATTTTTTTAGATCTACCCTTTTTCATCTATTCCGTTATTGCATGAAATTCAAGTGTAATTATAGAAACTGTCCTTTTTGAATATAATTCAAATAAATCTCTTTGAGATACCTAGTCAAAGTAAACTGCATGAAGAAGTTATAATTCTGCACCCACACATTTCTTAGAAATTGTTTTCCAAAACTGAAAATATTCCACAGTTGCTATGTTGTTTCTGACACTGCCAACTCACTGATATACCTAAGAAAGCATGTGTGTGTGCATATGTGCATATATATATATGTGTGTATGTATGTATGTATCAGACTGGAGCCTGGTGTTGCCATCCGGTTTCACCAGTCCTCAGTCAAATCGTCCAACCCATGCTAGCATGGAAAGCGGACGTTAAACGATGATGATGATGATGATATATATATATATATATATATA
>NC_068983.1:120315372-120318578 GCF_001194135.2 Octopus bimaculoides | reverse complement strand
TTATAAACATCTGATTATTAAAGTGGAAAAGTTATTAGAAAAGCCATTTCTATTCATTTTTTCAAATATATTATGTCGTACCAAAGACTTTTTATTTCCTATTCTACTATATAAGTGTGTGTGTGTGTGTGGCCCAAGACCTCTTAAAAAAGGCATTTTTTAAAGAGGTCTTGGGCCAACAGGATTTGGGGATCTCATGATACGCCATAAAGCTAAACCCTTTATGGACAGGAAACCTAAGGTAATCCCATAAACCGGCCTTCCACATTTTTAATATATACTGCTTTACATCTTAGAGTGTGCTTCTTTTGGTTTTATGTTTTTTTACAGACAATATATATATATACGAGGGTCAGATAAAAAGTTCATTGGCTAATCAAGATATTCTCATGGAATGTGACCAAATAAGTTTTATTTTTCAACATAGTCCCGCTTGCAGTCCACATACTTATTCCATCAGTGTTGCAGTGCATGGGTCCCACTGGTGAAAAAGCTTTCATCATATTGGTTGAAAAACGAGCAGATATAACATCATTACCACTGCTATACTGGTTCCCAGCCTAGTTCTTTTTTTCATGTTGAGGAACAGATGATAATCAGATGGAGAGAAATAAGGAAAATAGGGAGGGTGATCAACAGTCATGCACAGCAATGATTGAAGGCAAGAACTTGTGGGCTGAAGTATTATCTTGATAAAACAAAACCCCTTTTGTAAGTTTTTCTAGGCATTTGGTCTTGATAGCCTTTCATAACAGCCCCAGCAAGTTGGCATAGTGCTCTTCATTGATAGTGTGGCCCTTTTGAAGATAGTCAATAAACCAACACGTATCCTGGCTTAGGAAATGTTCATAGAAACCAACTGGATCTGCCTCAAACAATGTCAGATTTTTCTGTGATGTGATCAACCCTGTGCACTTTTGATCAGGTGTCAGCAGACATGGAACCCACTGAGCAGAAACGTTCATCATGTGCAGAATATTCTCAACTCTCTCACAAGATATGCTAATAGCATTGGTTATTTGAGTTATAGTCAATCACCTCTCATCCATCAGTATGTGGTGAACACGATCAATGTTTTCTCAGTGATGGCCGTTTTGCAGGACATCCAGACCTTGGGTTATCTCTAGCGTCATTCCTTCATAGTCAGCCTATGAACTTTTCAACATGTGGTGAACACTATTAATGTTTCCTCAGTGGTAGCAGTTGCAGACTTTGGGTCATCTTCAAGGGACTTCCCTTCCCCTCTTAAATTCAGTTGCCCAATTTTGCACTGTTGATAAAGCTGGAGCATTATCTCCTAATGCGGTAACCATGTCAGCATGAATGTTATTGGGGGCTAAACACTTTTTTTGTAGGTACTTGATAACACCATGATGTCAAATTTTGCTTATTTTCTAGAGAAGTTGCTACAAGTTACTTTTGAAGTCTTCGTTGAACAGTGAGGTGTCAGTTTACCTGGAAAGAAACAACACAGGTATTGATAAGAAGAGTTGAAATTAATGCATGCAAAATTTCATAGCTCTAGCATCACTCCTTCATAATCAGCTTATGAACTTTTCAGCCCACCCTCATATATATATAATATATATATACACACATACATACATAAATGCCTAAATAACCACACAGCATGTTTCCACAATACCCCATAGGTAATCCCCAACAACCTTATGAATCTCCATTTTAAATTCTAATCCTTATCTAACTCCCCCATTCTTACTTTAGGATCACAATCATTTAATTATATGTGTGTGTGTATATGAATATACATGTATGTATGAGTATATGTATATATGAGTGTATATATATATATATATATATATGTGTGTGTATGTATGTGTGTGTGTACATATATGAGCATGTAAACGGGTACATGTATGAGTATATGTATAGATATTTTATATAAGTATGGATTTGTATGTGGGTATATATAAATATATATATGTACACATATGTGCCTCTGTGTGTGTGTGTGTGTGTGTGTGTGTGTGCATGCATGTATATACACAGATACATATGATTATACGTGCATGTGTGTGTGTTTATGTGTGTTTAAATGGGCAAAAATTTATACATACAAAAATAGATACAAATGAGTGTGTGAATGCATGTGAACATGCATGAGTTTGTATGCATATGTATGTGTTGAAGTATGTATACGTCTATATATATATATATGTATGGATATGTATGTGAGTATACATATTCACAGATATACATTCTTTCTTTCTTTTCTTATTTATTACTAACCTATCACACATGTCTATTTATAGCAACTTGACTTATATTCTTCATTCTTTATATTCTCATTCCATCTCAATTTTTTCTACCAAAACTAAATACCCACTTACATAACACACCACCCTTACCTTCTCTCTACCTTTTCTATACCCATCTTTTAATACAGCTCTATCGGACCACCCCTACTTACATACCTCACACTCTTTTACTCCTTAACCCTCATGTCTCTTCATCTCTCTCCCCTCACCTCTCCCTTCCTCCTATCATTTTATCCTGACCACTAGCTAACACACCCTCTCTCATTTCGTTCCCTCTTTCTTCATTTTTTTTTTGTCTCCTTTCCTTTTTCTCTTTCTCTTTTTTCCTCCCATTCTCTCTTCCTGTTTTTGATTTCACCTATCTCCTCTTTCTAATCATACACATCTCTCCTCCTACCATCTATCCATTAATAATATTACAAACACATTCCCAAATTTTAATTCACACCAAAAAAAACCCCTCAATTGGACAACACTGTTTACAAGGCTCTATGTTTAGAATGGACTAATATAACTACCATTGGAACTCACACACGAGGTACAGGAAACTTCCTCACCACTTATATACACCATTCATCATCATCATCATCATCGTTTAACATCCGCCTTCCATGCTAGCATGGGTTGGACGATTTGACTGAGGACTGGTGAAACCGGATGGCAACACCAGGCTCCAGTCTAATTTGGCAGAGTTTCTACAGCTGAATGCCCTTCCCAACGCCAACCACTCAGAGAGTGTAGTGGGTGCTTTTACGTGTCACCCGCACGAAAACAGCCACGCTCGAAATGGTGTCTTTTATGTGCCACCCGCACAAGCCAGTCCAGGGGCACTGGCAACGATCTTACTTGGCTTGCCGGGTCTTCTCATGCACAGCACATTTCTAAAGGTCTCGGTCAGTAGTCATCGCCTCGGTGAGGCCCAATGTA
>NC_068983.1:120306693-120315362 GCF_001194135.2 Octopus bimaculoides | reverse complement strand
CACGCTCAAAATGGTGCATCTCATGTGCCACCCGCACAAGAACCAGTCCAGGGGCACTGGCAACGATCTTACTTGGCTTGCCGGGTCTTCTCATGCACAGCACATTTCTAAAGGTCTCGGTCAGTAGTCATCGCCTCGGTGAGGCCCAATGTACAAAGGTCTTGCCTCACCACCTCAGCCCAGGTCTTCCTGGGCCTACCTCTTCCACGGGTTCCCTCAACTGTTAGGGTGTGGCACTTTTTCACACAGCTATCCTCATCCATTCTCACCACATGTCCATACCAGCACAATCGTCTCTCTTGCACGCCACAACTGATGCTTCTAATGTTCAGCTTTTCTCTACTTGAATAATGGAACTGCAAATACAATATCCTTATGTATCTCATTTCTATTTTCATTCTCTTACTTTCCTCTGTATTTCATACCTTCTCTACAATAATTAATGCTCAAACATTTTCTCGCACCGTCTTTGTTGAGGGGATATATAAAATATCCCAGAAACAGCTGTAAGACATTTTCTTTATAAATGTTCTGAAAACTATTTACAGCCTTGGATTTTTTATCTCATTCTGTCAATTTATATATATGCATGCTAATTCATGACCCATGTAGGACTCCTCATTCGTATCATTATCGAACCTGGACCTTAACCATGGTCTATCCATAGCATTTACTTAGCGTTACCCGGCACCTTTTGGGTCTTCTTGACACCAATATCTCTCATACCCTCGATATACACACATATATACACACACACACACACACACACACACACACACATACACACACACACATATATATATCAATTCATTTTGCAAGATTCCTAATATGAAACTGTGTCAAAACAGATATTGTTGTATTTCGGGATGGTCGTTTTATTTATTTATTTATTTTATCAAATAAAAACACGCACTATATTTTTTTCCTCACTTGTTTATTACTGTTATTTTATTATTTTAACGCCTGTCCATTGTCCTGAAATCTTTCGTCACACGTCTGTGACCTCTTCAGCAACACTTTTCATTTCCATGAGTGTTCTTGCTCCACTTACTCCATTCTCTGAGAAAGATTTCTGGATAATGGACAGGCATTAAAATAATAAAATAACTAAAAAAACGAGTGAAGAAAAATATATATATAGTGCATGTGTTTATTTGGCAAAAACAATAAATAATTATAAATAAAATGACCATCCCGAAATACAGCAATATATATACATACATACATACATACATACATACATACATGGTGGTTGTCTACTCCTTACACAGAGTTTGACCACCTCCTGCACCTACATCTTACCCCTTTCATGGCGTCTGATGTGGCTTTTTAAACCAGACAATGTTTTGAAAAAACACCCACACAGATTGCACCTCTGATTTGTACTACTAATACCTGCAGGTAAGTTCTGCTCATTGTGGATCCTAACATGTCTTTTAAGACCCCCATTGGATTTGCAAGCCCTCTGGCACACACCACATTCAAACGTGTGCACAGACATATAATCAGAATAGCATACCTACACACACACATATATGAGACAAGGTATAAACAATGGTCAATACATATCCCTTTATTGTTGTTAATATGATTTACAACTCTTTCTGAGAGAAAAGTTGAACTAATGCTATCTTCATGAGTCAGAATACTTTGACTCTGACGAAGATAGTATTGGTTCTTTAAGGTCATTCAACTTTTCTCAACCAATCAATAGGCCAGTTGAGTAAACCAATCAATGAAGGAACCAACAATGACTATTGGAAATGGCTGTAAGTCAAATTGATTACAATAAAAGAATATGTAATGACCACTATTTACATTTTGTTTTCTATATCACTTTGTGTAAAAGACCAGTCTAACTGGGAATACAACCATGGATTTACAATATAGAATAGTGATGTACTATAACCTTGTACCCTGCTATAAGCATACGTGAAATTCTTTACTAATCTAAAAATTATGCTAGCCACAAATTTGTATTAACAGAGAGCTTATTTTGCCCTCGTTAATAACTGTGTGTGTGTGTGTGTGCATAGCTATATAAATGATGCACAACACTATAAGCCTTTACTTGGGACAAAAATTGTGAACATGTGTGTTGTGTTCAGTGTGGGTTTATATTAAAATTTAATGTATAAGTTTATTAAAATTTATTCATATGTTTACATTTTTCCTTATCACTTTGATAATGATCAGAAATTAGGTTCAGCTCACACATTTCACCAGTCATTAAAATTAAAGCTTGAGGTAAACTACAGTCTAAGAGATTGGCTAACTTGCATGCTACACTTCCTGCATCTAAACTGGTGCTGGATGTAATACCGTTTTCTTTTTCCCATCGAGCTGAAAGATCTTTTCAAATGCTGTGGCAACTTTGAACTCCTTTAACCCTTTAGAATTTAAACTGGCCATATCTGGATCAAATACTCTACCTGGTTTATGTTCAAACTGGCTGGATCCAGCCTCTCAGACTTATACTACAATGACATTCTAAGAATAAACATTCACTTCATTGAAATCTTGGAGCTACAAGATAATGCATAATTAATTCAAAGGACCCCCTTTGGTCATGAACGACCGTGGGATTGCACCTAGAAAGTTCCCCTCTGAGAGACAAGTCTGGGGAGGATTGTTTACAGAAGACCAGCAGTTTCCCATGCATACCAGCCTCCCTTCTCCCCACCACCGATGTTATCCAAGGGAAAGGCAAAGGTCAATACAGCTTGACACCAGTAACGTTGCAACTCATTTCTGCAACTGTAGCAACTGTAGCAACATGAAATAAAGTTTCTTGCTCAAGAACACAACACACAGCCTGGTCGAAGAATCAAACTCACAACTTCATGATTGTGAGCCTGATGCTCTGACCACCGAGCCATACACCTTGAGTGAGGCAACTTTGAACTCCTTTAACCCTTTAACATTTAAACTGGCCATATCTGAACTAAATATTCTCCGTGTTTTATGTTCAAACTGGCTGGATCCAGCCTCTCACACTTATGCTATGATGACATTCTAAAAATAAACATTCACTTCATTGAAATCTTGGAACTACAAGATAATGCATGATTAATTCAAAGACTGTGAATTAAGCATCACATTTGACAGAATAACTTGAATGCCAAGGGGTTAAATTATCTCCACTTTGAAATACCAAGTTGAATATAACCTTTATGAACATGTGCCTAATTATTATTCAAGATAGGAAGGGCAGGCTTTTTCTTGACTGAGAAATAAAGATAATTAGGAAAGGTTGTGTGATTATGGAAAGTATTTAGACAGGAAGTGTTATTCTTAAGAAAAGCAGTTCCAGGAAAGAATGGTTAGGTATTATTTAGTATAAGGTTTGGGGATCAAGATGCATTGGGACTGATGAGAGGATGTAAGGATAGATGTATCAAGTGAGTTTAGATAAACATAGTTTGAGTAAATTAATTCAATGAAGCAAAGAACATTATAATTACAGAACAGAAGGAAATACAGCTGAGGAGTGAACCAAAGATTGCCTAATATTAATTAATGAAGGTTTAACCAGTTTTTACATTCTTTTTTGTAATGGCTGGCTGAAAGTATCTATTTTTATTTTATGTGCACACATGCGCATGTGTGTGTTGAGTAGGACATTCTTGTGTAGGGCATATTAGCGCTTTTAATAAGTGAATAGCTGTTCAAGACTTAGGTATTTTATTGCTCTGAAATGAAAACTTAACTTTTATGATGAAATCTTGCCTCTGTAACAAAAATAAATATATGGTTCCTGTCAAAGGTAATCTTAGTTTTTGTAAGTCTTCTTCCAAAATAGCAGTCATAGTATAGTAGTTGCCATTTTCTTGAAATGCGTAGTGTCTGTATATTCATGAGCTAAATTTGGTTAAGTGTGTATGTGTACACGCATGCGCATGTATGTGTGTGTGTTGTAAATGGAATTTTTTTTTTTTTTTGTTTCAACAATGAGTAATCCGATTATTTGGTCATCTGTGTTACCCTGTATTGACATGTAAGTAGTTGCATATTCCTCAAATACATGTACCCTTAACATAATTTTCTGGCAGAATCAGTATGGCACAGTGTGTAACAAGACTGTACCTTTGAATTACTGGTACAGTTTATCCAAGAGGTGTCAACACAGTTTACATCTATTCAATTTCACTCACAAGGCTTAGAGTGACCCAAAACCAAGGTGAAAGACCTTTGACCAACATCAAACCCAAGACCTCATATTGCAAAACAAACTTTTTAGCCAGATGGGCCACATATTTAGTCTGTTTGACATTTTATGTAAGTAATAATGACAAATTAGAATCACTTTAATAAACCATTATTGTAATTGCAAATGAGTAAGTATTGAAAAATATATTTAAATTAAAATCTTGATTTTGTTTTTATAATGCAACAATTATTAGAATTACTTTAATTTTCATAAATTTCCATTTTGTTTAATATTACCTGAGGCATGAACATCACTTCATCATACTCCCCACTGATGTTTGATTACCTACTTTTACTCAGAAATTGTAGCCTGTGACACACCTTTAATTTACCTTTTGTTTTGTTTTTTAATTAAAATAGCCATCCTTTTTCACAACACAGCTACACTATAAAGGGATTATATTTTGTTATACGAAACACTTGCAACTAATGTAATTTTTATGTTAGAGGTTAATTAAATCATACTTTTACAAAATGCTAAACTTAAGAACATCATTTTTCATGAATTTTTAAAATTACACTATTTAGTTAAGCTATTTTCTACTTAAAAACTTAATGCTTCTAAGTATGTACATTATAAATTTTTACATGATTTCAAGCATGAAATAAATATAAATGGTTGCTATAATCCAGAAGAATACTTTTTTCAGAATAACCAGTAATTGTATCAATTTCAGACCACTTATATTTAGAGCAACTAATTACATATTTTTATCATATTTTATGTTGAGTAAATATATGAGTCAACGTCATTAAAGAAAATACTGACATGTATTTCAAAACTATAATGACTTCCTTATGTAGATGACTCTGTAAATCTTATTATTTACACATGGGAAATTCTGAATATATTAAATATAATGTCAGAAGAAAAATATTTAATATGTTTATAATTCTCTCTTGTGTTATTTAGACCATCACTATACCTGTATGGTTGAGATCTGATATTCTTTTGATCTCAAACTCTACACTCAAATATTGATGTAATCATCCCACCAATGCTTGGCTACAGATATGCAAATGCAGGTATTCAGGTTGAATATCAATCATGTGTCTAAGAAAACTTGCAAAGGTCATCAGTACTTGCTTGAATTTTCTGAGAATCTTTAAAGAAAAATGTTCGTTTACTGCATGAACTATATATAGTTATATGTCTGTGAATGTAAAATAAAGAGTCTGAGCAACTTGGTGAGGATTTGTGTCTACAACAATCATCAGTGTTTTAGTGTACTCTTTTCCATGCTTGCACAGGTCTGATGGAATTTGCTAAGATGAATTTTCAGTGGCTGAACGCCTTTTCTGTTGCAATATAACAGAAATAAGGTAATATTTCCTCGTGACAAGAATACCACAGAATATTGGAAATGTAGGACATCTCTAGCATTACAGTGACAGTCATTTTCAACTATCACACCATGTCAAAGAGACAGTAACATCCACACACAAAGACATACACATATACATATAGACATCATCATCATCTTCATTTAATATCTGTTTTCCATGCTAGTACAGGTTAGGTGCTTGACAGGAGGTAGCAAAGCCAAGGTTGCACCAGATTCCATAGTCTGTTTAATCATGGTTTCTACGGCTGAATGTGTAGT
Source organism: Octopus bimaculoides (assembly GCF_001194135.2). Lineage (NCBI taxonomy): Eukaryota > Metazoa > Mollusca > Cephalopoda > Octopoda > Octopodidae > Octopus > Octopus bimaculoides. The sequence goes on along the minus strand of NC_068983.1, from coordinate 120,309,549 downwards.
GGAATGGTATGTTGAGGGATGAATGTAAGTTTTCAGGTGTAGCAGATCATGTTAGTCATGTTAGACTGGTATCGATGAAAAGCAATGAAGAAAGAATAGGAATGTAGTTTACATTATTTATTTGGTCATAGTTGCATACACCTGTCTTTGTCTTTTGTTTTTCTATAAATTTCAACTATATACACACACACACACACACGCACACACACACACACACACACACACACACACACACACACATACACACATCCCTGTAACTTAGCAGTTCGGCAAAAGATATTGATAGAATAAGTATTAGGCTTTAAAAAAAAATAAGTCCTCACGTCAATTTGTTTCACTAAAACCCTCAGGGCAGTACCTCAATATGGCCACAGTCAAATGACTAAAACAAGTAAAAGATAAAAGATATTATAACAGAGGTAATTAGTGAAAGAAGAGTCCACATTCAGTAGCTTATATAAATACATATAAGCCTGATACTGGTTACTTTTCACTTTAAAATGTATTTTGTCTGCTTTATTAATACTCATTCTTGAACAAAGAAAATTATAAATCATTCTGATTATATAAAATTAGAAATAGTCAGTAGATAATTAGTATTTATTTGTTCATTTATTTTTGTGCATGAGGAAGAAATTTCACTAGTCTCTCTCCATCTCTCTCTTTCTCTTATTCTTTCTCTCATTCTTTCTCTGTTTGTCTGTCTCTGTCTCTCTCTCTCTCTCTCTCTTACACATACATACACACACATACACACACACACACACCCCACCCCCACACACACACACATGCACATGCACAAATGCACACAATGCAACACATTACTATGACTTTGAACATGACTGCTGTGATAACTTATAAATTCCTTTACATTGTATGTTCAAATCTGCCAGGGTCACTTTGTCTTTCATCCTCCCAAGGTCAATGAAATGATCAGCTAAGTTAAGTACAAAAAGTGGTGGCTCTCTGCCAGTTAGTAATCTTTTTTGTAGTTATTAATGAGTAACCTGGATCATGTTATAATTGAGCAGACTTATAGGGAATGAGGCCGACAGTGGCATGCAGAAAGCATAGAATAGGTTTAGTACTCTTGATGTACAATTATAAACTATCTAGCCTATTCATCAATTTAAATCAAACTACTTGTATGATAGGTATTTTATAGTGAGCACACAGTTATAAAATTTAGAGATGAAAATATATAATTCTCTTTAAAAGAGTGCATTTACAAACTGAACTGTTACATACAAAATTCCTCCCTCGCTCAATATTGTTATTTATCTTGTGCATAGTTATGGGCTGCCTTTTGGCAAGGCATAGCACCTATTCAGCCACCCTGCCCGGGATGTGGTGAAGTCATGGGACTGCAACATAGTGAATCGTGAAGAGGTAGCAGAAGAGCTCAACTGATCCAATTGTGTTTCTTATGTTGATGCTGAGCAGAAGAACTCTATAAGATCAACGGTCAGGATCACCAAACTCTATCAAAAGAGTAACTGCAGCACATTCATAGAGGTGGCATCCATGGTTGTGTAATTAGCTAATGAAAGATCCACTATGACTCAAGCTCCCAGTTCGAATTCATAATATAGGAATTGAATGACAACAGAGAGTCACAGGAATCCACGAAAGCAACAAAAAAAAAAAGTCAAATGGAAATTCAGATGTTCAGTGTCATCACCAGTGCATGACATATTATCCTAATCAGGATATGTTTATTACTTTTCTACCTTAGTGTTAATGCCTTCTTTCAGCCACTGTGAATTTTAACAATAATATTCCTCTCCCTCATTCATCATCATCATTTAATTCTGTTCTCCATGCTAGCATGGACTGGATAGTTTGAGAGGATCCAGTGATCCACAGGGATGCATCGTAATTCATGTCAGTTTTAGTAAGGTTTCTACACCTGGATGCTTTTCCTAATACAAGCCACTTTACAGAGTGTACTGGGTGCTTTTTTTTTTTTTTGTGCCACCAGCACTAGTGGTGGTGTGGGTGAGGAGGTTGCCAAGTAACTTGCAAGATAGGAAAGAACAAAAAAGGGAAAATTTCTCACAATTAAGAGTGGGGTCAGGGTTGAGAGAGTGGAAAGGTGATTTTGTTCCAAGGGTAAGCGATGTTTTGCTATAGAGAAAATACATGGCTACCCCACATTTATATAAGGGTGGGCGAGAGTATCTTGGAAGATGGTGGAGTGCCAGAGCAAAACCTTTGAGAAGCAAGAGAACAAGTAGTGGATAGCAAGAAATGATATGGGCATTCATAATTGTACTTATATGCAAATTTTGGAAATGAGAAAAAAATAAATAAAAGTATTCTATAGAAATATATGTATGCTCTTCACTCTTCAATAATGATTCTTCAACATAAGAAAAAAAAATAAACCTAGAAGTAATTGTCTCCCTTTAAAGTATCACTCTCCACCCTTAAAAAGCAGTTCCCAGTAAACCACATGTGTTTTAAATATTGATTTTGGAATTTGTGGAATTCTGGATTAGTGGTGTATAATTAATAACCCTTGATAAAGCTTAGGTTTTAATCCGTTTGTTTGGCATCTATTTGTTGTTTTTTTTTTTTTTAAACATAAATAAATTTATAACATATAAAGTAAAGCTAAAAAGGTGTTTTAATATTTTTGGAACTCTGCATGTACATGTGTGTGTGTGCTTAAATATATAGACAATTAATTTAAGTATTAAATTATTGACGCATATCTAAGTCATAACAGGTTACACTGTTTTTATAAATATAAGACTCGTTAGTAATAACCAAAACAATATAATTGCCTACAACTTATGAAAAATGCTGTAATTGATGTCTTACTGATTCATTTTAATATTTCCTGAGTTTTAA
>NC_068983.1:120304257-120306424 GCF_001194135.2 Octopus bimaculoides | reverse complement strand
CATAAAAGACACCATTTCGAGCGTGGCCGTTTTCGTGCGGGTGACACGTAAAAGCACCCACTACACTCTCTGAGTGGTTGGCGTTAGGAAGGGCATCCAGCTGTAGAAACTCTGCCAAATCAGACTGGAGCCTGGTGTTGCCATCCGGTTTCACCAGTCCTCAGTCAAATCGTCCAACCCATGCTAGCATGGAAAGCGGACGTTAAACGATGATGATGATTTTGTTTCAGTCGAAAAATATTTTGAATATTTTCTGGCCTGAGGCGACAAGCTGGCAGAAGCATTAGCATGCCAGGTCAAATGTTTAGCAGGGTTTCGTCTGTCTTTACATTTTGAGTTCAAATTCCACCAAGGCCAACTTTGCCTTTCATCCTTTCAGGGCCGATAGATTAAGTACCACTTGTATACTGGGGTCAATCTAATCGACTGGCCTCCTCCCCAAAAATTTCGCACCTTGTGCCTAGAGTAGAAAAGAGATATTTTCTGGCCTGTAGACAATACAGGTAATAGAGAATATTTTTGCTGAATATTGGTGGATTTTTTTCTGTACACATAAAAAAGGATTCCTTCTGGTGTTTGAAAAGCTTCTTAGAAGCAGTAAAGACAGATTTCATATTTCAAGAGGCTGAACCTCACAAGAAAGATGACAAAAATGGTAACAAAAAGTAAAATTGCTGGAAAAAAACCCATGAATGGGAAAAAAAGGAACAGTTGTAAAAAGTTATGATGTTGATGATGATGATTATGATGACATTGGTTGGGAATTTGGTCTGTTTGATACCTATTTTGGATCCCTCATCAACTATGTTCATATTAGGTCTCTCTGCCACCAACTATTATATTACTATCAACTACTATCTTCATTACACTTTCATCTATCACTCACTACCAAACACACACACACACACACACATACACACAAATGCTTTCTCTCTCTTTCTTTCTTTTTCTCTTTCTTTACTTCACCACCTTAGTTCCCTCCTCCTATCACTCTCTTTTATCATTTTTATTACCATCTACATTAACCCCTTTCATTCTGACACTTTCTATCCCCATCTCTCTTTCTTCTAACTCCTCTTCTCCCTTTCATCCAGACTCTCTCTCTCTCTCTCTCTCTCTCTCTCTCTCTCTCTCTCTCTCTCTCTCTCTCTCTCTCTCTCTCTCTCTCTCTCTCTCTCTCTCACCTCATTTGGACTCTGTAATTACTTTCTCTGATATTACCACCTCACTCCTATCAATATGTTTCTCTTTTATCACTCTTTCCTCAGTCCATCACCTATGTGACAAAAGACAGCAATGCACCAATGACATAGTTAAACTAGTGACATAATAGAAAAGGCATCCAGCCATAGAAACCATTCCAAAAATAGATATGAGCAAGGTAGTGTTTCCAACCTACGGAAGAACTAACTCAAGTTTTCTAAAATAGATAAGTAGAGATTAAGACAAAATAGTCATATATTGCTTGGTGGACCTGTCCAACCCATACAAACATGGAAAATGTATAAAATATGATGATGGGTTGATAGTATATAAAGAAAGGTATGACTGTGCGAGAAAGAAGTTTGCTTCACTATTTCATGGTTTTGGGTTCTGTTACTCTGTACAGCACCTGAGGCAAATATCTTGGAAGTGAATTTGGTAAACGGAAACTCTGTGGAAGCCTATTGTGTGTATGACTCTTTATTTGCCTCTCCACCTTTCCACCTAGTAGCAATTGTTGTTTAGTCTATTCTTTTATTTGTTTCAGTCATTTGACTGTTACCATACTGGGGCACCACCTTAAAAGATCTTTAAATTGAAGAAATCAACCCCAGGACTTATTCTTTGTAAGCCCTGTACTTATTCTATCAGTATCCTTTGCCAAACCGCTAAGTTATGGGGACATAAACACACCAGCATATAAATATGTACATACATACATACACACACATTATATATATATATATATATATATATATATATATATATATATCAATGCACTATAGAACAAAAAATGGACTAGCAAATAAGACCTGAAGAAGGAATTCTAATTCCGAAACATCATCGGACTATAGATAACCAAGTTACAACAGGTATATAGTGCATTTTTTGTTCTATAGTGCATTGATATACCATTCTAAACTTTTTATTCTTTACAAACAATACACAATGCTTCAAGCAAACT
>NC_068983.1:120297128-120304064 GCF_001194135.2 Octopus bimaculoides | reverse complement strand
CACGTAAAATACACCATTTGAGCGTGGCCGTTGCCAGTACCGCCTGACTGGCCTTCGTGCCGGTGGCACGTAAAAGCACCCACTACACTCTCAGAGTGGTTGGCGTTAGGAAGGGCATCCAGCTGTAGAAACTCTGCCAAATCAGATTGGAGCCTGGTGTAGCCATCCGGTTTCACCAGTCCTCAGTCAAATCGTCCAACCCATGCTAGCATGGAAAGCGGACGTTAAACGATGATGATAATATGATGGGCTTCTTTCAGTTTCTGTCTACCAAATCCACTCACAAGGCTTTGGTTGGCCCAAGGTGCCACACAGTGGGACTAGAACCATGTGGTTGGGAAGCAAACTTCTTACCACTCAGTCATGCCTGTGCTTGTCTCTTTATGCTCTTGTAACTTAGTAGTTCAACAAAAGAGAAAAAACAGAATAAGTACCAGACTTAAATATATGTTCTGGAGTCAGTTTGTTCAACGAAACCCTTCAAGAGGATATCCCACCCATCATAGCCATGGTTCAATGACTGAAACAAGTAAAAGAATAGCATAATGTGTGTGTGTGAGAGAGAGAGAAAAAGAGAGGGAGAGGCAGAAGGCAACGAGAAACTTCCAATAGCTGTTACTTCTAAAATCTGTATGGGTGTGCACACACTTGACAGATGCTAATCTATGCAGTGATCATGTATGTAGGTGATGCCTGTACATTTCTTTGCAGGTGGGTGTGATGCTCTTAAGATAGCTTCAGATATGAGGGAATATTTCTATTCATACACCAAAGTTTCAAATCTTAACTGCCAAATTCTAATAACATTTTAAAAGATTATCAATTCTTCTCAACCAAAGTAAAATTACAAGTGGATGTTTATATTGTTTGTCTTATTAACTATATATAGTTTACTGTGTCTATAAATCAAACATTTCCTTTATTTATTGGTTTCAAACTTTGGCACAAGGCCAGCAAGTTCAATGGAGCGGGTTAAGACTATTACATTAACCCTAGAGTTCAACTGGTACTTATTTTACAGAACGTAAAGACAGAAAAAATGCCATTAAGCATTTTGCCCGGCCTGCTAATAGTTCTTCCACCTCACTGCCTTATTTCTTTTATTTATTTATATAGTAAATCTTGTGAACAATTAGACTGCTACTGTTGAATTTAGAGCTCCACATAGAGTATCATCATCCAATCTACTTCCAGTGTAGTCATAGTACTGTACTTAGTAGTATTACTGGTTATGATATACAGAGCAGGTGTAGGAGGAGATCTTATGATAAACACAAGTTTATATCATTTGTTCTCAATGCTGGGCCCTCTTAGCAGCATTGTAACCATCCCACTCCCTGATAAATGGATGCACTGGACTCTGTTTATTTATTTATTTGTTTATTGGTTTCAAATTTAGGTACAAGACCAACAAGTTCAGAGGAGGAAGTAAGTCAATTACATCAGCACCAATGCTCAACTGGGACTTATTTTATCGACTCCAAAAGGATGAAAGGCAAAGTTGACCTCAATGGAATTTGAACTCAGAACATAAAGTTAAACAAAATGCTGCTTAGCATTTTTCCTGGCAAGCAAACGATTCTGCCCGCTCACCACCATATTGTATTTATTTATTGACAGCAAGCAACAAAATGCATATATCAGAATTTGGCCCCTAGAAATGTAAGGCTCCTGGGCATCTGCCCAGTTTACCCATACCTTAAGATGGCCCTGTCTCTACATATGCTTCACCATTGTGATTGTTTGAAACTCTGCATTGGGCATTCCAAGTGCAATTAGATGCTTAACTGCAACAAATCATCGGAGGAACACTTAACTGCATTTATGCTACAGAAACATTAGCATCCATTTGCATTTGGAACACCCAAAACAACCACAATGGTGTAACATACATAAGAACAAATGATATAACTTTGTGTTTACCATACTTTCGCCTGTAAATATAGTAAATTATGGCTTGGTAAATTCTTAAATAATTAGATCAATGATTTGTTCATTCTGAGCAATAGAGAAACATTTTATTTACTTCACTTTATAAAAGCTGGATCATTTACTATAATGTTTTTCAAGCTGGCACAGGCATTAACTGTGTGGTTAAGAAATTTGCCTCACAATTACATGGTTTGAGGTTCAGTCCCCTGCATAGCACCTTGTGCAAGTGTCTTATACTATAGCCCCAGGTTGATCAAAGCCTTGTGAGTGAATTTGATAGATGAAAACTGTGCTGAAGCCTGTCGTGCACATATATATTTGGGTGTAAGTGTTTCTTTGTGTTGTCCCCATACCATTTGAAAGCTGAAGTTGCTTTGTTTATGTCCTAATAACTTAGTATTTCAGCAAAAGAGACCAATAAATTAAGTACCAGACCTTAAAAAAAAAAAAAAAATATTGGGGTTGATTTGTTCAACTATACCCTTTGCTATCATGGCCACAGTAAAATTACTGAAACAAGTAAAAGATAAAAGGATTTTAAAAATAAAGCATTTGAGCCTGACCTACTGCAAATAGCAGCTAAATCTCTTTCAAATCACATCCTAATGTCTAAGGAAAAGACAGATTGGATAATGCAGTCCTGAGATCTCTGCGCATAAGGGAAAAAACAGGGTGTTCATGGCTGGAATGCCTTTGATTATAAGTCAGCTTAATTAGGGCTGACCTGGGGCTAAACAGTAACTCATAGTATTCAGAACAAAGATATTTCATTGAGAAAAACATCCAGCCTCCCTTCACCAACAACCTTCAGGTTTTGGCTTACTGTCAAAATATTTTATCCCTGCTTCTTCTGACATTGCTTCAATGGGCTCTGCTTCTCAAAAGTTGCTGGCTCTATTCCAACACTACTAACTTCTCATGCCTATCTCACTACTATCGTTCTTCCCTAGATAGTGTTATAACAGAGAACCTTGTTTTCTCTGTCAAATATAGACATCCAGTCATAAAACACAATTTTACCATACTCATACATGCATAATTCATTCATACATACCACACACACACACACACACTTTTTTTTTTTGTATCGTTATTTCCTGGATTTTCCCCTCCTTTTCTTTTTCACATGGACTTTTGTCATAGCTTTAATTTTTACTGAGCACTCTTAGTGATAAAGACTTCATTTACATGAATTAAGGTGTGTCCTGTGAAGTACATGTGTTTCTATTTTTGACTTACTCTTGTACATATACATGTGTGTGTGTATGTGTGTTTAGTGATTGCTTGAATAATGGAGAAATAAAGTATGCCACCAGGTAGGCTCAAAAACCCCAGGCATTTCTTGAAAGTGTCAATACTGCTCAACAGTGCCGGAGGATGCAATATAGTCAGAAGCATTGTTGTTTAATCCAAAATCAGACCAATAATGAAGATCATTCCAGACCTGACCATCCTCTTTGTTTTCCTGTATGCAGGGATCTCAACACTACATTATCCAATCCGTCCTTATATGCTGAAGGTATTATGATTTCCAGTACAAACTATATGCATAATTGTAAAAAGCTATATGTATAGTAATAAAAACTCACATATCTTTATCTCTGGGTGCTACAAATTTCCAACTCTCTAAATACTTTTTTCATCAATGTTTATGATTATCTTTGTCATTAATATCTTTAAGTGTGAGTCATTGCGGGCTCATTTGTAGTTTTTTTTATAACCTAGTAGAAAAGGCAGCCAAATTGCCCTCAAACCATACCCTGTTGACTTAGAAAATTAAGAATACATAAGACACTGCAGTCTGAGGTAAACTTTGCTAACAAAAAATATACAGTTGTCATCGTTGAATTCTTGAGAACAGAAACAACAACAGTAGCCACAAAAGCTGAGAAAGCTACAATCAACTCATTTGCAAACCTCTCAATTACACAGTTCTCTAAAGATGGTACAAAGAGTTGATGGAGTACATACACTCCAATAGATAAAACTTTTACATCATATGAAGGCCTTGATGAGGTAACCATATCCAAATCCTCATGAAGAAGACTTCAGATAAGAACCACAGTAGAAGTGTGCCACTCCTTCAGGAAACTTCTTCTAAATGATGTAGAGAATTTTCAAAATATGAGACAGAGATTCCAAAACACAAGACCAGAGTAAGTGATTTTCTACACCACTTTTGTTTTTTGTTTCCTGCTTCTGCTTAAATGGCTTTATTAAAAGTGAGCGGTATTAAAATGCATGACCTGGAGTTAGTATGGAAGCAAGAATACCTGCTTCATAACCTCAGGTTATTGTACCATAGCATTGTAGTCATAAGTGAAACCAAGATGTCCAAGATGAAATCACTTGATCTCCTTCTGGAAGACTATTCAGCCTTTGTCTCCTTCAGTCAACTTAGATTGAGTGCTGAGTATAGTGATACTCTTTCACAAAGGCCTGGACCTAGAGGTAAATATGATTTTTCGGAGACCCAGATGGTAAGTTGATGGTTCTGAACATGAGCAACAGTAAGAACAATGATGGGCCATGTGGAAGCACAGCATAGTAACAAAGCCAGAATTCAGTCTATGATGGACTGTGATGGGCACATGCTCTCCAATTTCAAATGAGTATGATTTTCCAGTAGCACCCTGCCAAACTGTTCTCAATGAACAGTGGACCAGAGATAGTTGGAGAGAAGGGATAATGATGCCCACCTTGATGGTTTTGTGCCACTATGGATCAGGGAAATAGAGTGCTGAATAAAAAAAAAGAGAAAACAATTTTCAGCAGAATCAGTGGCAGATATGCTGTACAAAGCGTAGATCACTGGGATTGGATGACCTGCCCTGTGAACCTTATTTCTACATGCCAGACTTGTTTGCTCCTGTCTCGACAACTATCTACTGCAGCTAGTATCTGACTGAAAGCATTTCCAATTGAATTAGTTGAGAAGTGGTAATGTTTTGAAAAAGGATGTGAACAAGGGGATGTGATTGAAAATTTCAGGCCCATAACCCTGCTCAATACAGAGTTAAAGATTTTGGCAACAATGCTTGCCAATAGGCTGGCACTCGTCCTTGGTAGTGTAACCGGAGAAGTGCAAACTTGTGTCATCTCTGACAGATCTGTCCACAACAAACTTCACCTCAAGTAACACTTCATAGAGTGGTCAGGAATAAATATGGTTTTGGTGGGGTTGATCAGTTTGGAACAGTCTGACGGAGTCAACCATGATACCTGATGACTGTCCTAAAAGCAGTCAATTTCTAGAAGTGGGATTGCTACAGTGTACATCTGTTCATTTGTTAAACTAATGTAATCAACTGCTCTTTTCCCCACAATTGTAGGCCTTGTTCCTATAGTGGAAAGAATTGGTATTGTTATTTTATATTTTATCACAAATTTGTAGAGGAAAGGATATAGTCATTTAAATCTACATCAGTACCTAATTGGTACTTATTTTATTGAATCCCAAAATGGTAAATGGCAAAATTGAAATCAGCTGGGTTTGAAATCAGAAACTAAAAGAATGTAACTTAATATCACAAAACATTTAATGTGCCACTCCAAGATACGTTTTATTATGGTTTTAATATAATCTTATAATAACTTTTTAATTATCCAATATGCATTTTTACTTAATTATTTACTCATTAAAGAACCAAAAGTTTCATAATTTGCTTAATTATGAATATGATTATAATCAAGCTTAAAATCCTATATGGATTATATATTTTTAACATTTTAAGATTACACAAGTGGTATTATTTATATGGGTGCAGTTTTCTGGTAGGAGGTTTTATATCTTGTTTAACAAAAACAGAAAAAGGAAATAAAACTATAAATCATCGGGTTCAGTCCCACTGCGTGACACCTTGGGCAAGTGTCTTCTACTATAGCCTCGGGCTGACCAAAGCCTTGTGAGTGGATTTGGTAGACGGAAACTGGAAGAAGCCTGTCGTATATATGTATATATATATATATATATATATATATATATATGTGTGTGTGTGTATGTTTGTGTGTCTGTGTTTTTCTCCCAACATCACTTGACAACTGATGCTGGTGTGTTTACATCCCCGTAACTTAGCGGTTCGGCAAAAGTGACTGATAGAGTAAGTACTAGGCTTACAAAAAATAAGTCCTGGGGTTGATTTGCTCAACTAAAGGCAGTGCTCCAGCATGGCCACAGTCAAATGACTGAAACAAGTAAAAGAGTAAAAGAGAGAGTTACACCCACTTCATTTTGATATTAGCAGAAAAAAATGCTGAAGGTAAGAGTATATTTTTCTCCCATTACAAAATATCACATTAGTAATCAAAATGAAATTTTCAAATTTCTGTTATAGGTGGAGAAAAACATACTGTCATTTTATCTATAGTTCATTTAGCGGGGTCCATACCGGAAAATATTACATGCTTAGTTTCTTACAGCTAAGCAGCAATCAGATGGAAAGAATGACGGAACTTAACTGTTATTAATTATACTCCAGTTGGATTATAGCCACGAAGGAAGTAAAATGTTGGCAAACATGCCACGTTAACTTGGGTAAAAGAAATGTTTCGTACCAGAATGATTTGTAATGAATGTGTTGGTGTATCAGAAAATTGTGGAAGGATGCCAAATTATTTCTACAGAATTACATTTTATGAGTGGTACATGAGAAAATATAGCAATTGAAAAACATTTCATTTTAAACAAAATATTTAATATTTTCTTTAATATTATTTATGATCTTAATAGAAATCATCAAGTACACACACATGCATGCACACACACACACACACACACACGCACACACACACACTTACATGTATGTACGCATCACTAAGTAAACATTAGTTATATAACTAAAATTATTAAAGTGTATGTCTAATAAACTGCAAAGAACTACTAAATGCTCATACCGAACAGTTTCGAAACAACGCCAAATCATACATTCAAAATAAATGGAATTGGAGAGACAAGTTACTGAAGAGATTGCAAGAGTGCAATGAAATTATTTAACAAAAAACTAT
>NC_068983.1:120281803-120297118 GCF_001194135.2 Octopus bimaculoides | reverse complement strand
AGATTGCAAGAGTGCAATGAAATTATTTAACAAAAAACTATATACTGTTTATAAATTAATAAAGGACTGAACCAGTGCATGTGTTTATTACTGGCATAATGCCTCTCCCAAGGTTTAATTGAACTACTAAATGTTTTTACAGATAAAAAAACATCAACATGGACTTCTCAAATGAAGCTATAAAGGATGAATTCAGATCATTAGAGTGGATTATAGATGACCATGTAATTTGAATCATTTTAATCTCTCACAGTATTTTGCAATGCTTTTTCTCCTTATTATTATTATCATTTATATAACCACTGGTGATGACATTGAATGAGGTGATTATAATAAATCAACAGTTGCTAGGGCAAAGACACCTCCAAAAGGTGTTTATTTGAATGAATACAGGGTGGAATCTCAAATTAGCAATCTTTAATCTTCTGGCTGTTATTCCCTTATCACATATCCCAGGAGCAGTTTTGTTTATAACAAAGTTTGTCAATCTTCAAGGGGTCTCAGCTTTACTTTCCCTAGTTATTTTCAAGTGAAATCAAGAGAATTTTTATTCTTATATTGGGTCATCCCATAAATAATGCGTGTTTTTCAATTGCATGAACTAAAAGTCAGAGGGGGACAGGATAAACTATTTGCGTCAACTTGCTATAAAAGCAGGTAGTAATTTTACTTTGTCCATATTCTTAGTGCAAGTTTTGAAGAGTGCAGTTCAATTTTAACAGTTATTTTTTCAAAGCCATAATAGAAATGACAAGGGAGCATTTTCGGCATATTTTGCTTTATGAATTCAATAAAGGCAATGAAGCAATGGAAAGTGCAAGTAATATTAATGCAGTATATGGGGATCAGACAATAAGCATAAGCCAGTGTCAACAGTGGTTCCAGAAATTCTGAGCCAGAAACTACAGCCAAGAAGACATGCTTCATCCTGAAAGATGTGTGGAGCTCAATGAGGATGTCCTACAAACCCTGGTGGAACAAAATCCCATCATAACTGTTGAAGAACTAGCCGAGAAGTTTGGATTTGGTCATTCAACTATTCATCAACACCTGTGTTCCATCAGAAAAGTCAGAAAATTTGGTCAATGGGTTCCTCACAAACTTTCCAAGTCTAATCGCGTGCAGAGAGTGAATGTGTGTTCTTCTTTGTTGTCATGTCTCACAAATGAACCTTTTTTGGACTGAATAGTGACTGGTGCTGAAGAACAGTTCTGTAAATATGAAGGTTTCTTATTAAGATTTAATGGGCAAGGACACTTAAGTATTTCACTTTTTATATATCTTCTGCACATTTCCCATGTATGTGTTATAAAAGATTGATCATTGTTTGTGTGGGTTAAACTTCATAGACTAAGTTTTGCCTAAGACATCAAGAAATCCAATAGTCAAATGATTAGATTTCCCTAGAGATAATTATATCTTTGATACTTTAGAAATTCTTGTATTTGGAAATGCCCTTTCTTTTGCAGTAGGAAGAGCAAAAGACTTTAACATGAGTGTTAAATATTGGTCATGGGTAATATTTGAGGTGAGGGAATACTGATATGGCAGGATACTTACAAAACAGAGAATTTATTAAAAGTTTATAGTATAATGATTGAATTATTTTAATTCATCAGTCCTGTACATGTCAGACTTGTAACAGTTCCTGCTTGTGTATATATGTATTTGAGATTTTGAACTTAGCAAATTGTCTGAACTATGAAGATGAACCATATAAAAAGATTCGCAAAGTAACCTTAAGTCTGAATCATCTCTTTATATGTTTACTCATTTTATATTTGAAGAAAAAAACTGTTTACTGTGTGATATGTTGTTTACACATTTACATGGTACATGTACATCAAGAATCTTGCACACGAAATACACATACGAAGTACATGTACATGTTTTCAATCATTTTTTAACATGTGATATTATTTCAACTCTACAAATCACAAGTTTAAAGCAGTGTTTTCTTCTGGAAAAAGCTAAGAATATGAACCTACTTGTTTTAACTATTCTGGATTCCAAGCCTTGTAATTATCATATATAAATGTGCAAGAAGGAAACTAAAACTGTATTTTCAATCCCTTACACTATATCATTCACTCAAATAATCCTGTTAACAGAACAGTTCTTTTCTTTTCCATGCTTATAATTATGAAATTTAGTGTTACCATCATCATATAGCAACTACTTTCCATGCTGGCATAGCTTAGACAGTTTAACTGGGACTGGTAAGCCAAAAAGCTGTATCCCATCTGATTTGGCATGGTTTCTATGGCTGGATGCCCTTCCTAATGCCAACCACTCCAAGAGTGTAGTGGGTGCCTTTAAGTGTTACCAGCACGAATATGTCACCAGCACAGTATAATTATAAATTCTGTATTAATCATAATAGTACTCATTTCTGACCTAATAGGACCAGCCCTTGTATGCATGGCCATACAGTACTGACAATAAGAATAACATTATAGATGCTATAGAAATACTAAGCATTGGTTTATTTTTACTTGAGATAAGAAAGAGTGTTATAAAATGAAGCACCAATTGAGATACAGTATAACCTCTATTCCAAAGATCTACCTATATATTGTACCCATTACTCAAATGAATAAAACACATTTCTGGATTATGTTATTATTGTTTTTCTCCACTAGAGAAGTTTTACATGTAATATGTATATTTTATTAACACATATATCCATGTGTGTATGTATGTGTGTGTCTCCTTGTCTTGACATTGTATGATAGTTGTACAATGAGCTTCACCATTATATAAACAGTGTTCTTCGTTTCTAATTTTCCATGGAAACCGGTCCAGCCATATGAAAACATAAACTTGCTCAGAAAAATGTTAGGGTTGGCAACAGGAAAGGCATCTGGCTGTTGAAAATCTCAATGAATTCCATGCAAGCATGGGAAAGTGGACATAAAATGATAATGATGATTTTAATATCATAAAGATTGAAGAATCCATGTCCATATGACTGACGTATTTTTTTAATCTTCAAAGCATATTCAAATTCTTCTTGAACAGTTTAATCTACACTAAAGCTATTGGATTACTGGATGTATAAAGAAATGTAGAATACTTTTGAAACTTGAAACTATTCTCAAGCTAAGAAACTGGTTGATATAAGTAACATCACTTAATTGTCTTGTGATATTATATGCTTATAAAATCTTCACCAGAATCTAAAGCTAATTGTTTCTACTGATATCAACAGATAATTATAAAATGACTTGCAATTGGACTGTGTTTTACAAGTAGACTACTGTCGGTGGTGTCTAAGATGGCAGTAAGTTTGTCAGGTTTGCAACACTGACGTGTTCTTACTTCCTGTGCAATTTTTCTGCCGGCATTAACTGACAGATTTTTAGACTGGGTATCAGTCACAAGTATCTCACCGGTCATAGGTACCACTCCTTCTCTTACAAATTTTCAAATATGTGCATATAAGTTCAACTTAGTTATATAACATAGCTAAAATGTTTAAGTAGAAGATTTTTGTGCTATATGTTGTGAAGGAGTGAGCTAATATCTTGGTTTTCATTATAGTTTCACTATGTCAAGTACCTTAAGTCTTTGATATAAAAAAAAATATTCATTACTAGATTTCTATTAAAAAGAAATCAAAAATATTTGCGAATAGGATAGTTAATTAATGTTTTCATCGCTTGAAGTAAAAGCAATATGTTAATAATTGAAGCAACTAAACAGTCTGTCTTTTCTTAAAGTTGAAGGAATTCTTTTGTCTTTAGTAAAGTCGACTAATGATTTTCATTATTATTGCAATTTTCTACCATTTGTAATTTGTCTGATTATAGTAATGCTAATTGCAGATTGATTAGATCTAGTTTTCAGCTCAACTGCTATCTGCCAATCAAATCTGATGCATGGTAGTTAATATTATACTTGTTTAAATGTTGATAGATCTACTCTAGATTAAACAGAAAATGGTATCATGGTCCTTACACTAAGCCATCTTCAATTCTTATTTTTTAATATTGCACACACACACACACACACACACACACACACACACACACACACACACACACACACACACACACACACACACACACACACACACACACACACACACACACACACACACACACACTTACATACATACAGGCATGCATACATGCATAGCTAATACATTCTCTTCTGGTTTACACAGGCACTACTCAGAGTCTCATGTTTCATGTAGATTTACAGTAAATTTAAATTTTTAATTCTCAGCCAATTATAGATGCACTAAGCAATGGTGATTAAAATAAAGC
Source organism: Octopus bimaculoides (assembly GCF_001194135.2). NCBI lineage: Eukaryota > Metazoa > Mollusca > Cephalopoda > Octopoda > Octopodidae > Octopus > Octopus bimaculoides. The sequence continues at coordinate 120,292,847 of NC_068983.1, read as the reverse complement.
TGTGTATATTTATATCTACCTTGTTTATCAGCTACAGGAGCTGAAAACAAATTTGGTGTTTATACTGTGAAGCATGACAACATAGCAACGTTTGTCCTATTACTGTCCTATGACAGTATTCATTGTCCACCTTGGTATGTTTTCATGCCCATTGTCTATACGAATTTCTCTTCCAAAACAGCTACTACTGCGAAGGTCTTTGCTATGTGTGAATGTACACAAACTTATTAAATATGAATGTACTCATTTTTTTAATCATTGTTGCTTAGTATGTTGTTAATGAATTAATTTTAGCTTAACAAAGCTTAACATACACACTAGCAAATTTACTACACGTACACCAACAGTTCTTAGTGGGCTATGAGTAACAAATTCAGTTTCTGTAGCTAATAAAGCATAATGATGCAGAAACACATGTCCTACAATCCAATCCATCCTACAATACAATCCCAGCTCAGTTTGTTTTCACTATTCTTTTTGAAGGTAGTTACCACAGCAAAAGTCTTTCCTCATTTGAGTACATTTAAACATGTTAAATATAAATGTACATAGCATTATAATGTCAATGTTGTTTAAAAAATATATTCATTTGTATAAACAAGGAAATGCTGACAAATTTGTACACTGACCTTCCAAGTTTGATATTTAAATTACTGTTAAACATAAAATTCTAAGTAATGCTCATGTAATTCACAAAGTATATATTATCTTTTTATAATCTCTTCTTTGCTGCACTGAGTGCTCTTGTTGTTCAAGAGTAACAATATAATTGCAAGCATAATTAAAGAACATTAGGATAGTTATTGAGGTGCTTTAAATAGCTGTTGAAGTAGATCACATGCTAGTCACCCACATAGATAATCAGATAGTACAGGAAGGAAGGTACCATAACTGATGTTTGGAATAGTAGCATCCTCAACATTGTGTAACACGATTTTTGTCCTTGGGTAGCAACTGTTATTTCCTTTTTGCTTACCCCTAGAAAGTATGAAAAATAACTAATATTTCTTTCAAACTTTACTTTTGCTACATTGATTCAAACCCTGAAGAATTTCTCTCAACATATAACTATGATGCTCCCCGAATACCCCTGCTCATGATCAGAGATGCACATATTGTCAGCGACTAAGGAACATGCTCGTTACGGTCAAGCAACTGACAAGCAAGTCTATGGTACTGAGCAGAATATTTGCTATAACGATATTTCTGCTTCAGCAACTCAGCACTGAATCTGTCAGTTTCAAAACATTGATGTCCAGGTAAACAAGAGCAAAGTTTAAAGGGAATAGTAGTGATTTCCTTTGATTTCTAGATAGAAACAAATAGGAAATAAAACTTACTGACCAAAGACAAAAAAATCGTCTTGTTACACAGTTTTATGAAAGGTTATGTGGAATAAGAAAGTTATGGAAAGATTTATCATACAATTGATTAAAAAGAGAATTAACCTGTTTATGTTTATGCCAGGAATAGAAGTTACCACTGTCATTTTAATGGAACAATTGCAGGAAAAGTATTTAACTACAAAAATGCCCTTGTACCAGCATTCATCAAGTTGGAGAAGGCTTTTGACATGGTTTTATGCTTTACAGTCTGGTGGTTGTCAAGGAAACAAGTAGATGAATGGTTTATGAGTCATATACAAAGGTGCAGTCAGTAAGGTGAGATTTAGAAATTAGTTCAACACTGAGTTTAGCATGCAGACAGAGGTCCATCTGTTATAGCCCTCTAAGCCATAATAGAAGAGTTTAAAGTTGACTGTCTATGGAAATACCTGTACAATGTTGACTTAGTTCTTATAGCCGAATCTGTGGATGATTTAGTGAAGTTCCAGACATAGTGGCAAAACCTAGCATCAAGAAGCTTCAAAATAAACAGCATAACTAAAGTTTTAATGTGTAAAAAAAGAAGACAGGACCCTGCCTCATCAGGAAAATGGCCAGGCTAAATATGCAGGAAAGAGTTCCTGTTTCACTACCCTCTCATCTATCATTCATATTTTTTCTTGTTCACTCTGTGACATTGCTTATGTAACAAAGAGTTAAATTTTAAATGTCCATATTCAGGGATCCCTATCATCATTCTCTCTCACTCGCCCCCCCCCTCTCTGTCATGATGCATATGTTGTTATTTACCTCCAGATCAACCTTGACTAGCCTGACCTGTGAAGAAACATATTCTATCTCTGATCAACCTGTCTCTTTTCAGATGTAATAGTTCCTAGACCATATTATACAGTATATCCTCACATTTTTAAAAAAAACTGTCAGGTTTAATTTAAGGGAGTATGGCTGCTATTTCTAACAGTTCAAATGACTACTTTGAGACACCCTTATTGGCTATATGATGTTTTAAGACTAAGACTACAAGTTCATTATTTCTCTGCAGTCAAGAATGTGTATGGTTTTAGAATGAACTATTCAAGAAGATATTTGATGTTTCAAACGACTTGTTTTGATGCAAAAAGAAGAAAAAAAAGAAAAAAAACAGAATAGGTTTAGTATAGGAATTCGTTCTTGTAAACAGTTCAAACAAACAAAACCATACTGTACTGGAGACTCACTTATTAACTGTACCAAATTCATTGAATAATCAAGGTAACAGCTTTTTCTTAAATGAAAGTATTAGTTTCTTTAGACTGTTTTTTTTTAACCCTTTAGTGTTTAAACTGGTCCTATCCAGCCTAAATATTCTACCTCTTTTATGTTCAAACCAGCCAAATCTGGCCTCTTCTACCTATCCTATGATGTCATTCTAAAAGTAAATAGTAACATCATCAAAATCTCAAAGCTATGAGATGATGTATGAGTAATTAAAAACAATATGAATAAATAGGCATTGTATTTGACAGAGTAATCTGAATGCTAAAGGGTTACAGGATGGTGGTATAGTCATGTGAATAAATCCTATATCACAAGCACTTATTTTATTGACATCAAAGGGATATAAGGTAGGATTTGAACTCAAACATAGAGGTATGAAGTCAGAGCTTAGAATTGTAAATATGTTAATGCTACAGTCTTGCATGCAACTTTTTCTGCCATCTTACAACCTCTTCTGAGAGATAGTGTAGTTAATTAAATCAACCCCAGTATATCCTAACCATTATTAAAGTTATCCCAACTTCAACTTTGAACTGTACTTTACCTAAACATGATAAAGTAAAGCATCTAGTGCAGCATTCATACTACAATGATCTTTTGCTTGGGCAGTTAAAATGAAGCAATACTACTAAGTTTGCCAAAGCAAATTACATAATAAAGTAACTGTGTGGTAAGAAGCTTGCTTCTCAACCATATGGTTCCAGGTTCAGTCCCACTGCATGGCACTTTGGGCAAGTGTCTTCTACTATGACCTCAGTCCAACCAAATTCTTGTGAGTGGGTTTTGTAGACGGAAACTAAAAGAAGCCCATCATATATATACGTGTGTGTGTGTGTGTGTCTTTGTGCTTGTGTTTGTCCTTCCATCACATCTTGACAACTTGTGTTGGTGTATTTACATTCCCATAACTAAGTGGGTCAGCAAAACAGACTGATAGAATAAGTACTAGCCTTAAGAAATAAGTTCTGGGGTCGATTTGTTTGACTAAAAGCTTTCAAGATGGTACTTCAGCATGGTCACAGTCAAATGACAGATAAATATTATTTAAAACTAAGAGAAATTATAATTAGTTTTACATTAATCTATAAGTTTGTTTCTAGCTATTGTCATCAGTTTATTATTATCACCTTTAATCTTATTTCATTATTGCCCACCAGGGGCTAAACATAGAGGGGACAAACAAGGACAGACAAATGGATTAAGTCGATTACATTGACCCCAGTGTGTAACTGGTACTTAATTTATCGACCCCCCCCCCCCCGAAAGGATGAAAGGCAAAGTTGACCTCGGCAGAATTTGAACTCAGAACGTAAAGACAGTCAAAATACCGCTAAGCAGTTCGCCCAGTGTACTAACGTTTCTGCCAGCTCGCCATTCTTTATATTTCATATTTTGAATATCACAATAATAAGAGTACAAATGAGAATCATAGCTATCTCCCATGACCTTTTCTAACCCCATATATTTAGCAGTTAAATTTACATCAATGAAATTTTTTTTTCTTTCCTTTAATGAACTTAATATTTCATTATGTTTAACTCTGATCAAAAGTCTAGTCTATATCAAAGCCAGATTTATTCAGCTCTCAAATGACAGTATCCTAAAAAGGGAAGTGATTGAATGTCACAATTTTCACAGATAATCTTCAAATGTGACAGTTTGTTATTAATTTGTATCCTCTCCAGTTTTGCCATTACACATCTTTAATTCCACCATCACTAAGTTGCATGTGTATGTGGCTCTTTCACTTCCTATTATAAGTTCAACATATATATCATATATATATATATATACCAACAAACAAGCAAAACACATATATTGAATATGTGTAGTTGATATATATATATATATATATATATATATATATATATATATATATATATATATATATATATACATACATACATACATACATACATACATACATACATACATACATACATATTAACCCTAAGATACTTATAGTTAATAATTCTTAATGCTTTAGATACTATGCTATGAAAAAGATTGCAGAACTGAAGGCCTGGATGAGATTTTGTACACTTGTTTTATGTAAACATTTATATCTGGTAGTTGTTGACCAATTATTAACTTTTGAATAATAAATAAATAAATAAATAAATAAATATATACATATTATATGAGAAAATGTTGGTTACCACCCCCCACCCCCCACCCATCATCAAATATACTTCTTAGCCTTAAACAATCTGAAAAAGGCAAATAATGTTTCTGCTAGATATTGATAATTTAATCCATATATAGTTAATACTCTTCAGAACAGACAAATCTATAGATTAAGAGCCATCAGAAATTGAAATGTTTTTGATTATATTTGTGTAAATTAAGGATAGTTTTTAACCCTTTTGTCACCATAATTCTGTGGAAATGCACTGCCTTTATTTCAATTAATTTTGAAAATAATGAAGAATTTAATAAGATAACTTTGTCATTATTAAGCTGGTGTTTGGAACATAAATTGATATGAAATTTTGATAGACGGTTTTGATTTAGGTAAGTTTAAACAGGAATTTGTATCAGAGAACCCAGGGCCAGTTTTAGGTGGGTTAGTATTCAAAGGGTTAAGTGACAACTCAGTATATTCTACGACTTCTGAATACCACTCAAATGTATTGATATATTTATTAAACATCATTATTTTTATTCTCTCTCTCTCTCTCTCTCTCTCTCTCTCTCTCACACACACACACACACACACACACACACACACACACACACACACAGCTTACTCTGAGATAGAAAAGTAATCCAACAACTGTTCTTCATCTCATCACACACAGTATGGAATATCAGAGTCATAGAATTGACAATGATGGTGTAGTGTAGAGTATTGTACTCTTGAAGGAATTTTTGCTTGGAACTTATGGCATTTAAGATTTGTTTACAACACCTTGTATTTTGCTTTATGTCAACCATGACAATGCATGTCTATTTTGAGCAAATACATCTTTGGGTGATTTGCTGATTAAGTGAATACATGTGTGGGATTTTCTCACATCCAACTATCATGATTATATCCAAAGTAAAAAAAATGTGTGTATCTTATTTTAACATGCCTTGCTTTATTTTCAGTCCATTTAGTTTACATACATGCATACATACACATAGACATGCACACACACATACATACATATATACATACATATGTACATACAACCAAAAATGTAGATTATGTCATATTTTTGTGGAAGACATCGCACCTGTAATTAGCAGCTGCCCAAAAATGTCATCAAGGTACTACCTCCCTATGCAATACGATGTTGTTGCAAAAACAATATCCAATGCCTTCTGACAAAAAGACTGTCCTGGAATATTGAATACATATGCAAACATCAACACAAGGAATATTGGTGGAACAGTCCCATCAAAAAATCTGTCGAGTGCAAGCATAACATGCCGGATATTGTTGTTTGGGACAGACAAGTAAAGGTATGTAGAAGATAGCTATGCACACCTACTTGAAAACCTCCAGCTTTTATATCCAGATTATAAAATCACATTTATAATAATTGGTGTATTTGGTTTTGTGAGTAAATGTCTAAGTGACAACCTGAATAAGCTAGTTTTTGAAAAAAGAAGAAAAAAAAAACAACTAACTCACACATTACAAATACAACCTGTAAGTAGAATGGTAAAATATGCAAGACTTTTCTCAAGTTTAAAGTGTGACGTTTCTGTTATCTCCATTCCAATGATGAAGTTTAGTATCTTTGTTAGAAACCAGCCAGTCCCTCAGTAGAAGAATTTAAATAATTAAAAACAGAAGAATGCATACATACATACATAACCATATATGCATGCATACATACATGCATACTTACATACATGCATACATACACACACACACACACACACACACACATACACACACACACATACATACATACATACATACATACATACATACATACATACATAGTTCAACCCATGACAGCATGGACAGCAAAGGTTTGATGATGATGATGATACATACATACATGCATACATACAATCTTTTTATCACATTTTTTTATAGTGAACTGGAGAAAATAATGTCAGTACGTAGATATTTTTTTAATGTATTACAGTTATTTTGTTTTATATGATACACTGTCTTGTTTTATTTTTAGCTTTAATCTATTAATTACCATGGTACTTCTCTTCATAGCTATAAGTTTAGTTACAAAAGTTTTGATCTACTGTTCTTTGCCTGTATGATAGATACAGTTGCATTGTTAATGAAACTGCTTGGGTTACATTTTTGTATTATGTGATCTTAGCATGTCTTGAATACTCTACTTACGTGAATCAAAGGTATTTCGAACAATTAATAACAAACACAGAAATGTCTTCCATGTGCAAGGATTATATTAGCTTGTTTAGGATTGAGTTTCTGCATGCTGAACAAGACAGTTTCTTAATGCTAGTATAGAATATATATCGATGTTGACATATAAGCCAGCCATGGCTGTATAGTAAGTTTACTGGATGGTATCTTGGACAAGTGTCTTCTTCTGTAGCCCCAGGCTAACCAAAACCTTGTGAGTGGATTTGGCAAATGGAAACTGAAAGAAATATATTGTGTGTGCGTGTGTGTGTGTGTGTGTGTGTGTGTGTGTGTGTGTTGCTGTATCCTTGCCCTGGCTTTGTTTGTGTGACACATGTGTCACTATCATGTAAGTGATGAGCTTCATTTCCAACCTTTCATGAAATTTTATCCTATTTGGAAACAGGAAAGGCTTCCAACCATAGAAAAGCCACCTCAACAAATTCCATTCAACCCATGCAAGCATGGAAAAGCAAACATTAAAACAATGTTGATGATATAGAATATATTTCTAGTATACAAAACAAAATTTGCTCCATGTCTTAAGATACTTATAAGTGAAAGGGAATATACTGTTTACAGCAGTGGTTCTCAACCAGAGTCCACATGGCCCTTGGGAGTCCACAATAGATTTTATTTACAATAAATTGGATATACATCTATTGGGTCATCCCATAAATAATGCTGTTTTTATTTTTAAAAATTAAAGATAAACAAAGTTCTTTTTTAATCTAAAATATACTCTCCTTCATTTTCTACAATACTCTTCCATCTATCTGGTAGACTTGCAAGGCCTCTCTTCCAAAATTGACTTGTCTGTGATGAAAAATACTCCTCCAGTACTGTTCTGACCTCATCTACAGAATAAATGATTATCAGATGGGGCAATGTCCAGCAAATATGGTGGGTGGGGCATCATTTCCCATTCAAACTGCTCTAGCCTTTGGAATGTCATCCCTGCTGTATGTAGCTGAGCATTATCCTGATGGAAGAATACCTTTCGTCTTGAAACCAAAGATGGTTGTTTTTCTTCTAGTGCTGACTTAAGTTGCTTGCAGTAGATCTCCTTTGTTACTGTTTGGTTTGGGTTTAAAAGTTCAAAGTTAACTAAACCTTTCATATCCCACCAAACAGATAACAGCGCCTTACATGGGTGAAGACCTTCTTTAGCCTGGGGTGCCAGTATTTCTCCTTTCCCTTCCCACTATCTTTGGTGCTTCACATTTTATAGAGAACCCATTTCTCATCACCAGTCATTATTTGGTCCCAAAAAGGTTCATTTGTGAGGCATGACAGCAAAGAAGAGTACACATTCACTCTCTGCATGCAATTAGACTCAGAAAGTTGGTGAGGAACCCATTGATCTAATTTGCTGACTTTTCCGATAGCATGCAGGTGTCGATGAATAGTTGAATGACTAAATCCAAGCTTCTCTGCTAGTTCCTCAACAGTTATGTTGGGATTTTGTTCCACCTGGGTTTGCAGGACATCCTTGTCAAGCTCTACAGATCTTCCAGAATGATGCTTGTCTTCTAGGCTGTAGTTTCTGGCTTGGAATTTCTGGAACCACTGTTGACACTGGTTTACCCTTACTGTCTGATCCCCATATTCTGCATTAATATTCCTTGCACTTTCTGTTGCTTTGTTGCCTTCGTTGAACTCATAAAGCAAAATATGCCGAAAATGCTCCTTTGTCACTTCTGTTATAGCTTTTGAAAAAATAACTGTTAAAATTGAACTACACTCTTCAAAACTTGCACTAAGAATAAGGACAAAGTAAAATTACTACCTGTTTTTATAGCAAGTTGATGCAGGTAGTTTATCCCATCCCCATCTAATTTTTCATGCAACTGAAAAAAACCGCATTACCAATACAATACACAAAATATTTCAAAAATCTTTTTAATACAATTCCTAATAATATTTAATTATAAAAATATATTAGGACATTTTTAAACATCAAATAGCTGTAGGAGTCCTGTTAGAGTAAAATAGAAATCAAAAGGGTCCATAGGCTGAAAATAGTTGGGAACCTCTGGTCTACAGTAGCAAGATCAGCTTTATAATAGCTTAGTCTTTAAGATTTGGCACAAGTCATTTGTATTTTTCTTCTTTTTGTTGCTCTTTCATCTGTTTCCACTTTTCACTTTATTACAAACATTCCTCATTGCATTTCATATCCAACATAAAGAAATAATTCTTCGCATATTCCATCTCAGAATATCCCTCTGATGGCTTAATTAATTGCTGTCATTATGAGGTTTGTTATTTGAAACTTTTATCGATTTTATCTACTGAAGATATTGTGGGATGCGCATTTTGCTACTGATTCAAACAAAACAATAATGATGCTACTGCTTGAGGAAATGAGGAGCTAAGCACAAGGTTAATATTTTGGTTAGTAACAAAGCAATGAGCTGGCACAATTGTTAGCATGCTGAGCAAAATGCTTAGCGGCATTTCATTTATCTTTATGTTCTGAGTTCAAATTCTGCCAAGGTTGACTTTATCTTTCATCCTTTAGGATTTGATAAAATAAATACCAGTTGATCATTGGAATCAGAAAAGAATATTTTGGTTAGGAACAAGGCCAATTATTGTAGAAAAGAGGTATAATACTGCTAAAATAAATAGCATAATTACTGTTATTTACCTTCTCAATCCAGAGAGATAAAATTGTAAAATCAATACCTGTTATTTCAGGTTTAATTTTTAAAAAGTCAGCTGTCTTAGGTTGATAAAAGAACTAACCATATCTGGTTGTGTTTCTATACATTACACTACTTTTAGGCAGCGAGCTGGCATTAGCAGCATTTCATCTGTCTTCATTTTCTGAGTTCAATTTCCACTGAGGTTGACTGCCTTTCATCCTTTAGTCGAATAAATCAACCCAGGACATTTTCTTAAATGTAGTGCTTATTCTATTGGTCTCTTTTTGTTGAATCACTAAGTTACAGGAATGTAAACACACCAACACCACTTGTCAAGCAGTAGTGGGGGACAAACACAGACACAAGGACACACACAGATATATATATATATATATATATATATATATATATATATACAACGGGCTTCTTTCAGTTTCCATATCTACTCACAAGGCCTCAGTTGGCTAGAGGCTATAGTAGAAGATACTTTCTCAAGGTGCCATGCAGTGGGACTGAACCCAGAACCACGTGGTTGGGAAGCAAACAGGTAGAATCATTAGCATGCCAGGCAAAATGCTTAGTGGCTTTTCATCCGTCTTTACATTTGAAGTTCAAAGTCTACCAAGGTCAGCTTTGCCTTTCATCCTTTTGGAGTTGATAAAATAAGTTCCAAAGCACTGGGGTCTATGTAATTGACTTATCCTCTCTCCTAAACTTGCTGGCCTTGTGCCAAAATTTGAAACCATTATTAAAACTATCAGTCATGTACTGGAGTTGAGATAATCAACTTACCCCTTCCCACTAACATTGCTGGCCCAGTGCCAAAATTTGAAACTATAGTTATTGTTGTTGTTGTTAAGGTGGCAGGCTGGCAGAATCGTTAGCCACATGGATGAAATGCTTAGCAGTATTTCGCTTGTCACTATATTCTGAGTTCAAATTCTGCTGAGGTAAACTTTGCCTTTCATCCTTTCAGGGTCAATAAATTAAGTATCAGTGAAACACTGGAGTTGATGCAATCGACTAGTTCCCCCACCCAAATTTCAGGCCTTGTGCCTTTAGTAGAAAGGCTTATTATTATTATTGTTTTTGTCGTTGTTATTGCTATTATTATTATTTAGCAGTTTTATTTTTATTGCATACTAGCAGAAATACCCGGCTTTGCCCGGGTTAAAGAGAATAATGAAATCTAAAAGCGCCGTCTAGACTACGCAACCCTCAACTGTTAGTAGCTACGATACCATATTTCTACATTAATAACTCTCCAATCCATGCTAGCATGGAACATAGACATTAAGTGGAATGCCAGTCTCTCATCTAGGAGGGCCTTGAAATCAATGTTACCAACTGGGGACTATGTGTGTCGCCACTGGCTCAGGAACAAAATTTGCTGAGGGGGTGCAAACCCAGGTCCAAAATTTTTTACAAACAAGGTCTTGTTTTTTTTTTTTGTTCTGTTATTT
>NC_068983.1:120264977-120280574 GCF_001194135.2 Octopus bimaculoides | reverse complement strand
GTATCGAAATGTGATTGTTTCAGTTAGTAGAATAGTTTCATTTTTAAAGTGAAAGTATTTGACATGAGTGTTTTTGTTTCACTTTTGACACGTAATACTTACATAGTGGAGGAGATATTATGTTGCCGTGGGCTCGAACTCTGCAAGAAGTTAAAATTTTTTTGACTAAAACACAACTGGAACCCTAAGTAAGGCATCTGTAAAATTTGAATGAAATTGGTTGCGTAGTTCTCTAGTTTTAGGGATTCACACACACAGACAGACAGACAGACAGACACACATTCTCATTTTTATATATATAGATTCAGTGCATGACCAAGCACAACTTTGTCTGCCTTGAATATGTACAGTATTTTGTTTAGATTTTGTTATATTTTACTCTATTGAAAGTGTTCTAAATAATATGTATGTTGTGTTAACAGTGCTATTTTGTGTATATTATGCATATTTTTAAGTCCAGGGGCTTTAGATGTATAGTTGACCGCATGTTTTTGTTTTCTTTTATCATTCTTGCAGTACCTTATAGGGATTGCTTTTGTTTTCAGGCCCAGCATTCAGATTACCTCTATTTTCAGATCATTATATTTGGGTTTCTTTTAAAGATATATTATTATCTGTTGGGACTGATATGCCGATTATGAAGCACTTCTTTTCCTAGTCATCCCTAACAATGATTTGCTTTGTTCTCCCTATTTGTATAGTGACATATCCCAGAGTATGTTTGCTTTGCTAATAGTCTCTTAACTATGCCATCTCTTTCTTCTCTGTTGATATTTCTTGTATTATACTTGTCTGTGGATGTATTATTATTATTATTATTATTATTATTATTATTATTATTATTATTATTATTATTACTACTACTACTACTACTACTACTACTACTACTACCACCACCACCATCATCATTTCATATACACACAATAGATTAGGTTGTTGGAAAAAATTCCTAACATCAGGCTACAAGTAACTTTAGATGCCAAGAACCTTCCTAAGTAATACTAGCTGTTGCTAATAACACTGTTCTCTGCAGCTGCACTAAACTAGGTTTTATGCTTATTTCCTCTATCCATTTCTTCAAATCTTTAAGGATAGTTCCTAATGCACCTATAACTACAGGGATACATCTTACTTGCACTTTCCATAACCTCTGTAACTCAACGGCTAGGTCCTGATACTTTGCTATTTTCTGCTAATGGTGTTGCCACCTCACTGCTATAACAATCCTTTCTACTATAGACACAAGGCCTGAAATTTTGGGAGGGAGGGGTTAAGTCGATTACATTGACCCCAGTACTCAATTGGTACTTAATTTATCAACCCTGAAAGGATGAAATGCAAAGTCAACCTCAGTGGAATTTGAACTCAGAACATAAAGATGGACAAAATGCCACTAAGTATTTTGCCTGGTGTGCTAATGATTCTGCCATCTTACTGCTTTCACTGCTTTAGTAATAATAATAATCCTTTCTACTATAGGTACAAGGCCTGAAATTTGTGGGGAGGGAGTAAGTCGATCACATTGATCCCAGTACATGACTAGTGCTTAATTCATTGACCCCAAAAGGATGAAAGGCAAAGTTGACCTTTGTGGAATTTGAACTCTGAATATAACGTCAGGCGAAATATTGCTAAGCATTTTGTCCAGCATGCTAACGATTCTGCCAGATCACCACTTTCACAATAATAATAATAATAAAGGTTTCAAATTTTGCCACAAGGGCAGCGATTTTGGGGGTGGGGATGAGTCAGTTACACCAACCCCAGTGTTCAACTGATAATTATTCTATCAATTCCAAAAGGATGAAAGGCAAAGTCGACCATGTCAGAATTTGAATGTGAGGTCTGACGAAATGCTGCTAAGCATTTTGCCTGGCATGCTAATGATTCTGCCAGCTCACCATCTTAGTAATAATAATATTAATGTAATACAATTTTTTTGAAAGGACCATAGAGTCAATCTTTCTGAAGCCTACTACCTACAGTGTAGCTGATAATTAAATAACATGTTATAGATTATTATTATATATGGCAATATGACATTTATTGAATGTATTGATTGGAGACATGTAAATTAAAGGAGTAAGCCTAAATTGTAATATTCTGGGGTCATAATATGCTGTGGTTCATTTACCTAATATCCATTTGAGAGAGCCAAACTTACAAAACAATTGTTTTAAACTGTTGCATTATCTTCAGAGTTGGTTAAAGGAAAATAAAATAAAGTCCTTATTAAATTAAAACAAAGCCATGCGCATGAATTTTCACAATATCCATTACACATGCCTTTGGTTGTGAGATTAACTATAACAATAGTAATACCTTTTCCACTCGCTTTCTTTGTTGACAGCTGCATGGAATTAGCTTAAGCACACTTTATTTTCAACTAGAACAGAAATTAATTATAAGGTAATAAAAAGGCAGAGGGGCAGGAAAAGAATAATGTTAGAGATTACCTACTTTAAGTGAATGGTACTGGGATGTAATTATTGTATAAAAGCATGGTTCCAATCAAAGCTTACATTGTTTGACGAACAATCTATTCATTTTTGCTGATCATAGTCTTTATGTGAATAGCCACCTGTTCAGCTAGATTCATATTTTTGCATATTTTGATGAGTGCCTCATTTGTATATCCGAGTGCCACTCACCCAGTTTAATGCTGACACCTGGTCCTTGGGATCATTTAACAGAGTCCACTCTATTGTGAGTATTCGAATCAGATCTCTTCTTCCTTTCCTCCTTTAGCCAAGTGATAAACAGATTAAAATACAAAAGCACATAATAATTTTTAAGGAGACTTATTTTTATACATGCATAGATTTCTCGATATGCACACATTTACATATACATAAATGTGTGTGGGTGTGTGCATGCATGTGTGTAATCTGAATATTGTAAAGCATGTGATGTGAGCCATTGATATGTGTGAATGGACAAGAGGATTGTAAGATATATGAGAACATAATGGTGAGATGAAGTTGGAAAGAGGATTGATTAAAAGAGGAACAGATTCAGACAATGATAGAGAGATGGGGTATGGAAGCACCAGAGGCAATGCATGAAAGTTATGAGGCAACAATGTTAAAAGGCTGCAAAAAAAAGAGCTAAGAAAAGCTCAGGAATCACATAGGAAAACTTTTAGTATTCATCCATGGTCTGATCAATAAGTATCCAGACTGTTACCATAATAACGAAGCTAAAGCACACAGAGTGAAACTGCTGAGCACAGATTGACCTTGAACTTTGCTGTGCATGAGCACTAAGTTTTAACATTATAGCTCACTTACATTGTATACAGCAGTGCTTGGAAGGAAGGTGTGTAGCGTGTGATCATCGCATTGACCATGACAGAGAAAGTTGAGCAGAGAATCTGCATCAAATTTTGCCAAAAGCTTGGCAATACTTGTTCAGAGGCCTATGCAAAGTTTTCAAAAAGTTTTCATCATTCTCGACACAATCAAGGGAGATCTTGTGCAACTGAAACCCGAGTGTCATTTTGGTCATTTGAAAGCAGTTTTGGCACAAACTTGGCAGACATGCGTCTCATACCCAAATCTTGAGTGGTTATAGACTGAACTGTAACTAATCTTCACGTCTTCAGATAACTTACAGGCGGTGATTCGACAATTTTCCCTCACAGCTGCATGCACATCTACGATGTTTTTCTCAGTTCTGCTTGTTGTGGATCTCCCAGAATGTTTGTCAATATTGACGTTTTTTCGGCCATCTTGGAAACATCTGACTCACTCATACACATGTATGCAGCTCACACACTCCTCTCCATACACTTTCTGAAACTTTGCATAGGCCTCTGAGCAAGTATTGCCATGACAACTTTCTATGTCACGGTCAATGTAATAATCACACGCTATACACCTTCTGTCTAAGCACTGTTGTAAACAGCAGAAGTGAGCTAGAATGTTAAAATTTAGTGCACATGCACAACAGAATTCAAGGTCAATCTTTGCCAAGCAACTTTACTCTGCATGCTTTAGCTTTGTTTCTATGACAACAGTCCGGATACTTATTGATCAGACCTCATAAATGATCAAAGACAGATGTTTAGTCAAACAAATCATCCCCAGTACTTATTTTTAAGACTGATACTTATTCCATCGGTCTCTTTCACTAAACCACTAACTTACAAGGCCGTAAACAAAGTAGCTCCAGTTCTAAAATAGTGGTGAGGGTGAGGACTAGCGAAAGAGAGATGCAACATAACTGGAGTAAAATGCTTGGAGGATAAAGTCAACAAACTGTTTTGAGAAGATGGAAGCATTGTTTCAATAAAAGGTTAACATAGGATGGTGACATAGATAAAAATATAATTCCATGAAGTGCAGAGAAAGAAGTTGAAGAGTAGAAAAGCAAAGAGCTGACAGTAGTTCTGGGAGATATGATAATTGCAGCAGAAAAACTGGGACTATGAAGAAAATGACAGATCAGTAGGTTGTGGGGGAGAAAAGCATAATCCATTCTGATTAATAGAGTATAATACTTGAATATGCATGCAATATAAACAAATCTTGTATCTGTAAAAGTTGGTTTTTCAATGCTTTTAACCAAGAATTTTGGCTGTAAGGTATGTGCCTGTGTGAGTTTAAAATATCTACATTAATAGATAGTTTTATTTTGATACAATATGTCTCATGTATGTATAGGTATTTATGTACATATGTAATGTATGTATTATATTATATAAACATAACACTTGCAAAAACCAGTCTTTTCATCTCTGAAAGGTCACATGTCAGGAGACCAACACAGGGTGCTTATATGCATACAGTTTCACAATCCCTACCAAAGCACTGCTTCACTTTATGTCCAAAGACATGCTCATTTACTGCTGGATTCAAAATCCAATTTAGATGACAACACAAGACATAGCCACTGTTGATAAGACCTTTGGCAAAATTCTCTACTAATTTGTCTGAAAAAGTTTTTTTAAATTATGATTAGATAGTTGTGTTCCTCAAGAACACAACACACAGCCTGGTTCAGGAATCAAACTCACTACCTCATGATTGTGATCCCAACACTCTAACCACTGAGCTATGTGCCTTCACTTATGTGATACAGATGTATTTATCATTTATAATGCAAACAACATAAATTCATTCAACCAAATGATAACTTAGCAGTCAGAAACAATTTAGAAACTAATTGACTTTATGTTCTCTTGTTCACATGCTGCCACTATATAAGGTCACTATTCACATGCTGTCACTATGTAAAGTATGAATGGAAAACAGTAAAATAAAGAAAAACAACTGTATGGAATTTTAAAGATTATATTAGAAGATTATATATGTGTATTGTAGTAAAGTGCAAGAAATTTATTTCTTATGCTTGTGGTATTTTATTGTTTATAAACTTAACTTTGTATTAATTCTAAAATTCAGCTCAGAAGAAGGTGGTGAGCTGGCAGAATTGTTAACATACTGGGCAAAATGCTTAATGACATTTTGTCCATCTCTACATTCTGACTTCAAATTCTGCCAAGGTAAACTTTGCCTTTCATCCTTTTGGGGTTAATAAATAAGTACCAGTTGAGCACTGGAGTCAATGTAATCGACTTACCCCCTTCCCCAAAATTGTTGGCCTTGTGCCAAAATTTGAAACCAATATATAGTTTAGAAGTGTAGTTTTGTTTCAATATCATTTTCCATTTTCAATAAAGTTGCATAACCTGCAAAGAAAGAGCCAAATATCCCTTAAAATTCTGCTCTAGTGTCTAAAAAAAAAGAAAGGATTCATTAGATAATATAGTGCAACATACCTATAAAAGATAGGAAGGTTTCAGCTGGAATATTTTTTAGTTAAACCTGTGAAGTAATATGGTTGACTTGGAACTTAACTAGATGTTTGGTTTCCCTCATTGTCATTGGTGAAAGTTTCATAGCATAAACAACAACTGTTAATTTTTCTTACAATAAACGTATTTATAAAAAAACTGTCTTTCAAGTAAATAATTCTATAAAATGTTTGTGAAACAAATAGTTAAATAAAAAAGAAAAAGATTTTTTGAAAGAGTTTCACTCTAGTAATAGTGCAGAAAATATGGTAATAAGTTTAGAATGAAAAATTTATGAATATTATGTAATTAATCTAAAATGAGTTTGCAAAGCCTATTTGTTTACAATTCTTTTAAAAATAATTGCTTGTAATTATTAGTAGCAGATGGTGTACAAGAGCCTGTCAAACATTTCTGAACTATTAAACCACTTTGCGCAAATTTAAAGTGTTTCATTGGAAATTATTCTCAATTTAAACTTTCATGACATTATCAGTATTTCAACATAATGCTTAAACATCATTATATCTGAGGCCACTTAGATATGACACTTGTGGATAAAGTCAAACCTAACCTACAAGAAAAAATGTTAGTTAAGATGACTTTTAGAGTGAAGTAGGCTTTAACCTGTACTTATATGTGAGAAAAAAATCAAAACTCTTATGAAGCTTGGTAAATAATTTTCTTTTCTTGTTTATGAAAATCCAAAACATACACATAGCCCACTTCTACTTCAGTGTTACAAGGCTGGCCCTTTGAAATACAGGTACTACTCATTTTTGCCAGCTGAGTGGATTGAAGCAATGTGAAACAAAGTGTCTTGCTCAAGGACACAGTGTGTTGCCAGGAACTGAACTCAAGATCTTACAATTGTGAGCCAAATACTCAACAACTAAGCCACATGTCTTCATTCAGAAATAAACCAGTTCCAAAAAATTCCTATGGAATCTTCATAAATTCAATATAATTTATGAATTTTCAAAACTACTTTTACATCTGTTTTCCAAGCTTGCAAGGGTGAGATAGTTTCTTTTTTGGAGCAGTTGTTTTGCTGTCAGATTATCATTCCTAACAATGATCACCAATCTTCAAAAAGAAGTGGAGTTTATTAATTTTTTTTTTTTTTTTTCTGATAAATTGTTGCAAGTCAGATATCTTACTCTATGTTAGAACATTATGACAATAATAAGAACTGAACTTATAACTATGTGATCAGCAGTCCAGCGATTTAACCTTACTATCATAACACTATCATACCTAAATTATCAATGAACAAAAACATTATTAACTTTACTTGATTATGCGGCTGGTATATTTTCCAAAGTCGATAAAATGTATAAATTATTGTAAAATAGAGTCATTTGCACACCAATCTGATTTCAAAATTGACTTCAGATCTCAACAAAACAATCATGGAAAGACATGTTAAATAATGTAAAAAAAATGAGAAACTATGTCCTGAAAAGATAGGTCATGGCTGAAGTAATTTTGATCAAAGGTTTACTGGATTGTAGCTAAGCAAACATTCATCATCTCATCATCTTGGTTGCACTTTTTGCATGGATTCCCATGACTCTCTGTCACTACCCAATTCTAATATTCATATTTGAACTGAGAGCTTGAGTCACAATGAATCTTTCATTAGCTGATTACACAACAATGAATGTCATCCCTATTGGATATATTGCAGTTACTCTCTTCATAGAGCTTGGTGGTCCTGACCATTGATCTTCATAGATTTCTCCACTCAGCATCAAAGTAAGAAGCACCATTGGCTGAGTTGAGCTCTTCCACTGCCTCTTCACAATCTGCCATGCTGCAATCCCATAACTTAACAAACACTAATCAAAAACTAGAAACACTCCAAGGCTCTTTCAGTGGCTTTGAAATAATAAGGCACTTATCATTGATGAATATACAGATTTTAGGGGCCACCTGCAGCATTGTAAAAGAATCTGACATTTGTAAGGTCTAGATTTCATATGTGAATCCTAGGTGAAGGCATGGCTGTGTGATAAGAAGTTTGCTTCCAAATCACATGGTTCTGGATTTGGTCCCACTGCATGTCTTCTGCTATAGCCTTGGGCTGACCAAAGCCTCGTGAGTGAATTTGGTAGACAGAAACTGAAAGAAGCCTACTCCTCTGTGTGTGTGTCTTTGCATCTGCCCACCACCAACACTTGACAATTGGCGCTGGTGTGTTTATATCCCCGTAATCTAGTGGTTCAGCAGAAGAGACCAATAGAATAAGTACCAGGTTTTAAAAAATAAATACTGTGGTCAGTTTGTTTAATTAAAATTCTTCAAGGTAGTATCCCTGAAGCAAGTAAAAGATAAAATATCTTACTTGATACTTTTGTCCAATATAACAACCTAAAATGCAGTCGCATTTGTAATATTTTACCTACAGCAAGTCCCTTGCTCTTGTGCAATCCTATTTTTACTAGATGTTTCACCTAAATAAAGAGAATAGTATTAATCTAAATATGTATTAAATTTCTAATATGCAAAATGATATCCTCTGTTCAATTTATTCCTATGTTTCAATTATACAATGTAAAATAATAATGACTGAGGATGTGACAAGAGGTTTGTGACCACTTTCTATCTTATTTCATATCCTGCCATGAAAAAGTATCATTTCTTTATATCATTATAAGGAAACTACTGATTTGAAGCTATTGACTCAAGTCACAGTAAACTACATATGTATGTGTTAATGTGCATGGTGCGGGGTGAGGTGAGGGACACTATTATTTGTGTGTCTGTGTTTATATAAATGCTTGCATGTATGTACTAAAATATATTTACAAGATTTCCTCTTTCTTTTACTCTGTGTCCCTCTCCCTTTCTCCCTCTCTCTCTCTTTCTCTCTTTATAAGTATATATGCCTGTGTTTGTGTATACCAGTCTAAAACATAGTAGCGAGTTAGGGTTTTTGAGGATTTTTTTTACATTAGAAAAGTAACATTTAAATATTTCAAAATAGAAACTGATTATGTACTAAAGTAAGTACTGTGGTCAATATCATATTTATACACATACAGCAGCAGCAGCAGCAGCAGCAGCAATGACAACAGCACACTCCCACATATATTCTGTGCATATATCCAGACAAGGTTTAATTCTTTTTTTCTTACGATTAAAAAACTGATGAGTGAAGTTTCAAAAAAAAGTAGAATGACAAGTATTACCTTCTTTGAAGTATTTCTCTATAATTCTGTTAAATTATTAATCCTTCATCCCAAAATTCTTGAGAGAAGTAGAAGTAATTTCAGACAGATAGTTTGATAGAGTGAGAATGAGAGATTAAGAGAATAAAAAGTAGAGATAAGTGAAGGGGAGAGATGGGGGAAAGAAGAAATAGAAGCAGATGGAGAGAGATGGAGGAGAAAAGGTAGAGATAGGTGATGGGGAACTAATTCATTCCTTACTGTTAACGATCATGTGAAGATATTCTGAGAACGGAATCTGGAAACAAAAGAACTGAAATAAGAGAGTAAGAGGAGTTTGGTTCTGAGGCTAGTTTATATATGATAACACTCACTTGTGTTCATACATGTATGTATGCACGCACATTTACACAACCATAAAAGCATTCATAAACCGAGTCATATATACCTACACATGTACATTCATGCATACACACAGACACACACACATTCACATATACAAATACACACATTCATGCATACATACACAACTACATAAATATACCTTCATTCAAACACACACACACATACACACACACATACATACATGCATACATGCATACATAGAGATGTGTACACACAAATATGTGCATTGATTAATACAGGTAAAATGTGTTATTTGATGAAACTTCCTTCTAAATAATAACAGCATTACTTCCAGAAATATTTAATTTTATTGATCTCTTTGCTGAACATTTGCCAGTAAGGCAGATTACTCAATTATCTTCGAAGATGACTAAACCTATTATTATCAACAAAAATGTTAGAGATAGAAACACAGAGGAGGAGGAGGAGAGAAAGAGAGAGGGAGTATTCTTCAGCTTCCTTTAATTTACATGCATTCCTAGGTTTCTTAAGAAAGTTTGGCAGATGGATATGGGAACTGTGGTTGATTGAAATTTGATCTACTGGAATAACATTGGAGAAAACATGATCTTTTAATGTTTCAATGTCTATATGAAGATTTTTGTCTGTTCTTCAAAAGTGTATATTTTCTCAAATATTGATAATTATCATCATAATCACCATTGTCATCATCATCATCATCATCATCATCATCATTGTCATCATCATCATAACACAATTTTAGTCCTTGGGTAGCAACTGTTACTTCCTATTTGCTTACTCCTAGAAAGTATGAAATATAACTAATATTTCCTTCAAACTTTGCTTTTGTTACATCTATTCAAACCCCAAAGAAGCCCTCTCAATACATGGTTATGATACTCCCCCACTACTCCTGCTCATGATCAGAGATGCACATATCGTCTGCCACTAAGGGACATGCTCAAGTGGTTAAGGTCAAGCAACTGACAAGCAAATCTGTGATATTGAGCAGAATATTTGCTATAACAATATTTCTACTTCAGCAACTCAGCACTGGATCTGTCTAAGATGTAATGGGAAATAGGTCAGTTTTAAAACATTGATGTCCAGGTAAACAAAAGCAAAGTCTGAAGGGAATAGTAATCATTTTCTTTGATTTCTAGATAGATTTCTAGATATATATTTGTGTGTGTTTCAGTGTCTGTTTTTATTACATATCCAAGGTATCATAGTTTTTGATACATTCTAAATTACAATCTTTCTCTCTGTTGTCTTCATATTTTGATTCAGTAGTTCTTCTCTTTACAAGGACATAACCAGGATTTCGGTATATTGGTTTCAAATTTTGGCATAAGGCCAGCAATTTTAGAGGAGGGGATAAGTTGATTACATTGACCCCAGTATTCAACTTGTATTTCTGTTACTTTATCGACCCAAAAAGGATGAAAGGCAAAATTGACCTCAGCAGAATTTGAACTCAGAATGTGATGACAGACAAAATGCTACTAAGCATTCTGCTCAGTTTGCTAACGGTTCTGCCAGCTCACTGCCTTATGTGTATGTGTATATTATACACACATACATAACCTTGATGCATGGTTTGTCTGAATATGTCTATGCTCCTCCCTATTATACCCAGCTACATATGTACTTTAATTTCATACCTTTAACTTTTAAGTACTTGATTATTCTACACCAGTTATTGAGAATAACATCAATCACGGCTCAGAGAATAATCTCATTAGTCACTTTAATTAGTATTGTACCATCAACTTATCCTGTAACTTTCAATATCGACACTTATTATCCTTGAAGTTTATGTATTTCCTTAATCACTTCATGCACAAACATCTGGTTAGTTTCAATAGATCAGTATAATTCAGTCTGTTTGTTGTACAACTTTGCATTAAGACATATCCCACCCCTTCTTTCTTTTTAACCACTGGAGTGTACAGATGATCTCAAGCAGAGAACGTAGCAGAGAACATAGCCAGTTATGACATCACAAAGCAGAGAACATAGCCAGTTAGGACATCACAAAGCAGAGAACATAGCCAGTTATGACATCACAAAGCAGAGAACATTTCATATTATATTTTAAAACACTTCATATTTTAATTCTCCAAGATGTTTTAGAAAGTACTCTAATCCTTAACTTCTTGCTCTTGGATAAAACTGTTTCTCCCTTTCTCTTCTTCTAAACTTTTTCATTCATATTTCACTAGCAGTGTCTTCACTCTTTTAGTATTTGATCCATTTCTTCCATCACAACATTTCTTAACGTTTCAATGAATCACCATCTCAGGAACATACTTGCACTGTCTCATTCTTTAATCTGTAACTCTCTGCTGGTGGTTATGACGCTGCTTCTGTTGTTGATGATGATGAGAAGGAGGAAAACAATGGTGGTAGTAGTGGTAAATGTGATGGTAATGATGACATTGGTGGTGGAACTGATGACAGCAACAGCAGTGGCAATGGGGACTGAGGTGTTAAATAATTGTATGATAAACAATAATAATATGCAATGTCAGTCACTGGCTCTCATGGCTCCTGATCTTAACTAACTGGAAGTGTTATCATGTACATAATTTTGTCTTGGTATAAAAGATGGACTACAGAAAATATTCTGCTCAATAACCAGTTGAGCATGTCTTTTTGTGGCTGACAATATGTGCATCTCTGATCATGAGCAGAAGTAGTGGGAGAGCATCATAGCCATGTGTTGAGAGCAATTCTTTGGGATTTTAATAATTCACCTCTGGAAACATGGGTATTTCATTCAACACACACACACACACACACACATATATATAATGGGCTTCTTTCAGATTCCATATACCAAATGCACCCACAAGGCTTTGGTCAGCTCAAGGCTATAGTAGACGACACTTGCCCAAGGTGCCATGTAGTGGGACTGAACCTGGAACTATGTGGTTGGGAAGCAAGCTTCTTACCACACAGCCATGCCTGTTGAAATTATATTTTGATATTCAGTATTTCTATACAACATGAACAAATACAAAATAGTTTATCAATTTATTTATCAGTTTAGTAAGTAAATGCCATTTTATGTCCTACATCCTAAGAAAATGTCAAGTTGATAACAGTAAAGTTGATGACATAGTAGGTGTGTCATAGCCATAGTGGTAGTAGAACCAGCACTAAAGAAAGTTACTGAGTGGCTGGTTGCTAACCTTAAAAGATAAATAGCTTGAAGATTATTAACTTGGTACTTGTAACTTGGAGACAGTAGCAACACCTCTTTACTTAACAGTGAATAAATGTAAAAACTAAAAAACAAATATGAACTGCTTATGTTATCACATATCTCTCTTAACTCAATAGGGTATGGACAAACCACCTACTCACATACATCCCTTTACATTCTGAGTTTAAATTCTGCTACAGCAATTTTGCCTTCATCCTAATGAGGTTCATAAATATCAGTTATGTAATAGAGTTGATTTAATCAACAACACTCCTTATCAGAAATTTTTGTTAATGTTCCTGTATTAGAAATATTCAAATTTCTCTTGTTATTAATTTTGTTAGTGTCTATACTCAGTTTCAAAAAATGGTTTTTATAACTGATTGAATTAAATTTTTGTGCATAAATTCCAATTAAAATGTTTGATGAAGTACTTTTGCATCAGCCAGCAACATTAGGGGGTATCAATGAACCATATATGGATATATTTTGTGACAAACTGAGAGACTTAGACCCCATTAGGATCAACTAATCTGACCTCTAGTTGATTTCATTTATTATACTTGACATTTTACCTAATGCTTCTTTTCTATCCATTTTTTTCTTCATTTGTTTTTACCACCTCATTTACTCATGTTTGTTTAACTAAATATATATTCATCTAAATACAGTGTAGAAGTTTTGTAATGTACTACACATGTAAAATTATTACAGCCATCTACCCACATACATTCACACACAGGCAAATATTCACACAGATGTATACACTTTCAATTGGTTATGAAGATTTTTCATGTGGCAAATTACTGTACCAAAATGAAGTAAAGAACTTAAGAATTCTTGAGTATAACACTTAACTCAAGTTTGTGAAAGTCAATATATGTTCAGAGAAAAGTTGCCTGTTATGGGGTTGGTATATGCTTCATGCATGTACATTTAAATCTAAATCAATTGAGAGAACTGCAAGCCATATGCCTTATCTTAAAAGAGTAGAGAAATGGTTTTAGAATGTCCCCTTAACCACACTGCTATGACTCAGAATATAATGTTATATATATATGAGGGTGGGCTGAAAAGTTCACTGATTGATATGGAGGAGTGATGCTAGAGCTGTGAAATCATGCCTGAATTAATTTCAACTCTCCTTATTCATAACTGCATTGTTTCTTTCTCACTCATCTCACTCCTCAAAGAAGACTTTAAAAGTAAATAGTAGTGATTTCTCCTGAAAATGGACAAAATTTGGCATTGTAGTGTTATCAAGTACATGCTGAAAATGGTTTAGCCCTGCCACTTTCCCCAGGACATTCATGCTGACATGGTTGGTACATTAGGGGATGATGCTCCAATTTTATCAACAATACAAAAGTGGGCATCTGAATTTAGAAGGGGAAGGTAGAGTCTTGAAGATGACTCAAGATTTGCACGTCTTGCAACTGCCACCACTGAGGAAAATATTGACCACATTCACCACATGGTGATGAATGACAATTAACTATAAAGTAATTAACTATAAATCAAATAGCCAATGTTATTAGCATATCCCGTGAGATATTTGAGAATATTCTGCCCAATGAACTTGGCATGATGATGATTTCTGCTCAGTGGGTGCCTCATCTTGTGACACCTGATCCAAAGTGCACCAGGCTGATCACATCACAGAAAAATCTGAGGCAGATCTAGCTGGGGTTTTTTAATGTTTTCTAACTTAGGATGAGTGTTGGCTTCACCGCTTTAAACCAGAAGCAAAGTGGCAATTCATGCAGTGGAAACACTTCTCTTCACTCATTCCAAAGAAGGCCAATGCCATTTCATCTGCAGGGAAGGTAATGCCCTCAGTGTTTTGGGATGCAAAAGGCATTGTGTTTATTGGCTATCTTCAAAAGGGCCGTACCGTCACTATGCCAACTTGCTGAGGCAGTTACAATGGGCTGTCAAGACTAAATATTCAGGAAAACTGATAAAAGGAGTCTTGTTTCATCAGGACACTGCCCCAGCACACAAATTCTTTGTTTCAGTGGCCACTGTGCATGACTGTGGCTTTGAACTGGTTGATCACCATCCCTAATCTCCTGATTGTGCCCTATCTGGCTATCATCTGTTCTACAACATGGAAACACACTTGGCTGGGAATCAGTATCACAATGATGACGTCATATCTTCTGTTAATGACTTATTAGACCTACAAGTTGAAAGCTTCTTCACCAATGGGATCCAAGCACTACAACATCAATGGAAGAAGTGTGTGGACTGCAAGGGAGATTATGTTGTAAAATAAACTGCATTTGGTCACATTCCATAAGAGTATCTTGGTCAGCCTATGAACTTTTCAACCAACCCTCATATGTAATGCATGGATCATGAAAAAGCCAACTAGAATTAAATATTGATTTCAAATTTTGGCATAAAGCCAGCAACTTCAGGATAGGGTCTAAGTCGATAACATCAACCCCAGTATTCAGCTGGTATTTATTTCATCAACCTTGAAAGGCTGAAAGGCAAAGTCACCCCCAGCAACATTTGAACTCAGAATGTGAAGACAGATAAAATACTGCTAAGCATCTTGCCCGGCATGCTAACAATTCTGCTAGCTGCCACCTTCAACTGGAATTAAATACTGAAAAGAACTTTTGGCAAGTACAGAAAAAAACAACTCCAGTTTGTCTTATATTAACTTCTTCAATGAAGCACAGCATTCGTATTTATGTAATTAGTGATTAATGAATTACTAAGTAAATCTATAAAGACTGTAAATCTATTGGCTGAGAAAAATAAAATTGTTTAGAGTGTGTGTGTGTGTGTGTGTGTTATCAAGGAAGACAATGGCTTGGGTCACTGATGACTCAACATTTAGTAGAGGGCTTGGTGAGGTCCAGTTATCAGAAATATATTGTGAATAGTTGTGATTGAGACATTGAAATTATAAACTTTGAGATATTTGCGTAATTGTTGTCAACTAACATGATTCTTATGATGTTTATAGTAAAAACTCGTGAACCACTTGTTTTAAGTTCGTGTTTGTGTATGTATAACTGCATGAGTGTGTGGGT
>NC_068983.1:120254367-120264647 GCF_001194135.2 Octopus bimaculoides | reverse complement strand
AGTAGGGAGCAGAGAAAACTAACTACTTGCATTCTGATTGGTTCTTCATATACAAGGAAGTTTTCATTTGTATATTGCTTGTATATTGGTTTTGTTTTGAAACATTTCTTTCCCAAAAGTCAATGTATCACTGGTGTACATGTTTATGTATTTGTGTGTGTGTGTGTGTGTGTGTGTTTGTACTTACATGTAAGCATGTTTTCCTCTCTATCTTACTTTTTTTTGTTCACTCTTTTCTCACTTCGCCTGCTCACATATTCAGAGACAAAATAATGACAGAGTGAGGGAGAGGAAAATAGACTGCTTGTGGCTGTGTGTGTGTGTGTGTGTGTGTGTGTGTGTGTGTGTGAGTGAGACAGACAGACAGACATATAGATTAAAGGAGAAATAAGACAAAGTGACAGAGATAAATTTTCACTGAAATGAATTAATAAATTAAACCTTTAGAAGAAGCTATAACTATTTATATTCTTATAAGTTTGAGAGGAAGGGACAGTGCCCATGATCTTTGGTTTGTGATTATGAAGTGGTTGATAGATATTCATTTGAGACAGCAACATGTTGATGTCTGCAAGAAAAATATTGACAAAGAGGAAATCCTAGAAAGTGAGACATGTTAGAGTGGTGGAATGAGGACATACAGGTGCATTAAGTGGGCCTAGATGTGGAAGGTATACAGCTAGTTGCTTCAGAGGAGTTGTTGTAGTAGAAATTAGCAGAAGAGGAAGAAAGTAAAAACAGCACATCCGTGAACTAGTTGTTGTAGTTCATTGGTGCTAGTAAGTCTTTGAACAAATGAGTTGAATGGCCTTCTTTAATATGGTCCTGGATGTTTGCTTTTCTAGCAGCACCACCACACTAGGCGTGTTACTTGTACTTCCAGCAGGGATTGTACTTGCGCTTTGTGGAGAGGTTCAGCAACTGATCATAGCTGAAACATTTCTAACACTGATGAGCAAATGTAGTCTATATTGCTAATTTCAACAACTGTTTTATAGCACAGCTAACTACAATAGTGGTTATATAATCAACTACATCGAATGCTATACAACAAATACATGTGCTGTTGTATAACCACATTAACATTTATAAAATTAATTACCGAAACTGATGTGCAACTAACTTTCAAGTGAAACCTTAATACTTTAGCAGGGTTGCAATGTGAAATAAATGCTTTATTTTCCCAAAATTTACTCATGGCATATTTAGAAATGTAACTGAGAAAAGTAAATTAGACATTGTGAGAGCCCCTTTAGTTGAGGAAGATATTCAGCTGGTGGTAGACACCTTCTGTGTGATACATTTAAAGTGAAATATAGTGTTGCACTAGCCATTATCTGCAGTAACTTTTCAGACTCAGGGGCAACATCCAATGGCAAAGTAGACCAAGATGGCTTGTAGAAGTATAGTTTATAGTCTGGTACTTATTCCTGACATTTAAGTAAATTAATTAGTGAACTGGTCTCGCAGTCAAGCAGATTGAGCTTGTACCTCCTATTACTGACTGCTAGATGAACTGGTTGGTGGCTAGTGGTTCTGAGACTGAACCAGATTAAACTGGTATTGATTACTTCGGACAGCTAAGTGAACTAAGGTAATGTAAAGTAAAATATTTAAAGGATGAAAATAAGGATGGAGGAATAATGGAATGATAAAGTGTTCCATTTTGTGAGTAGAATGGGTTTGAAACATAGTTACTGGTCCTGGCCCAGGTGGGCAGTGATCCAATCTAAGGATTTATCATCTCTCTTTGCTTCATTTAAGATTACCAAACACTAACAAGCAAGAAAAAAGAGAGATTAAAAAAAAGGAAAAGAAAGAAAAACAGTGGGTGAGTAAAGCAGCAGAAGTTGGAAAAGGAAGGGGTGATGGGCTACATACCCCCAGAAGAAATGAGGTACTCAGCTGCACCCTGTGGTAATGACCATGATAGCTTTGCTGTGGAGAATGACCAGCAGCCACTTCATCTTGCAGGGCTCATTTCTCTGACAGGCTGCTGGTATCCCTATTTTGCGGAGGAAATCGATAGTACAGGGTCCTAGAACACTTGACATCTCAATGGTAACTAGCACAGACTGATAGCAGCCCACCAGGCCCCTATCATCATCATCATCATCATCATCATCATCATCATTTAACGTCCGCTTTCCATGCTGGCATGGGTTGGACAGTTTGACTGAGAACTGGCAAGCCAGGGTAGCTACATCAGGTTGCAGTCTGTTCTGACAAGGTTTCTACAGCTGGATGTCCTTCCTAATGCCAGCCACTCTGAGTGTAGTGGGTTCTTTTTACCTGCCACCGGCACTGGCATCGACAATGCTCAAACAGTGCTTTTTACATGCCACCGGCACTGGCATCAGCCATGCTCGAAAAGTTCTTTTTACATGCCATCAGCATGGGTGCCAGTCAGGCAGCACTAGCATTGGCCACAACAACGATTTCACTTGACTCAGCAGGTCTTCTCAAGCACAGCATATTGCCCGACAATTAAAGGGTACTTTTAAATGGACTGGTTATGTGACACTGGCATCAGCCACAGCTACAATCTCACTTGGCTTGCCGGGTCTTCTCAATCACAGCATATCTCCAAAGGTCTCAGTCACTTGTCATTGCCTCTGTGAGGCCCAATGTTCAAAGGTCATGCTTCACCACCTCATCCCAGATCTTCCTGGGTCTACCTCTTCTACAAGTTACCTCATCTGTTAGGGTGTTCACATTACAGGCAGTGACACCTATGCTTGCAGCCAAAATGTTCTTCCTAACTACTTAATGAAACACTAACAGTACAGATAAACCTATGACCTATGAGTGTAATTCATTATAATAATAATGAACTTATTTTATACAGTGCTCAGTTCCACTACAACTCATCAGAAAAAGTTGCATAAACAGTACATAGAATAATGCACAGGAAGTGGACAATGAATAAGTTAGAGAAAAAAAGGTAGGGACATCAGGTGTACTGTTGTTGGATTTCAGGAATGATGGAAGTTTTGAAGGGTGCAGTGTCCCAACAGCCAACTACTGATGCAGATGTTTTTTCTCCATGCTTCAGTAATTCTGAGCATGAAAAAATGTTTCCAAAAATGATGGGTGTTGTGTTGTTTTTTAATTTTTAACCATGTCCACGAGTGTTAGACACAGAATTCAAAAAAGTGACCAAGGTTTTTGTTGGAAAGATAATGGATAATTCTTGTGGTTGTTTACCAAGTAACTGCCATACCTCAGAGTATGGTAGATGCCTGATAGTGGGTATTTGTCTGGTCGCACATTTCTGAACAGTTTCCAGGAGATTGATATGCTGAGCAAAATAGGGATTCCAGACTGGTGAATCAAACTCTAAGTGTGAACATACCATAGTCATATACAATTTTAAATAGATTGCTGGAGAGCGGCTGACAAAGGTATTACTCAGTGTTGCTAAGACACTCTCAACCTTTTTGACAATTTGAGAGTTGTGGCTTGTCCAACACAAATTGCTGTTGACAATAATGCCCAGGTCACATTCACTTGCAGATTTCTGAAGATTGGTGTTGTAGAGGGAGTATGTAAAAGCTAGGTTTTCCTCACAGAATGCATGGTGGTGCACTTGTCCACAGCCAGCTTGAGTTGCCAGTCACTATTCCATTGCTCCATCGTGTCCAGGTCTGATTGCAGGAAAGATCTATAGTGCATAGGGTCTGTTCTTTCTACCTCAAGGTACAGCTTGATGTCGTCTGCGTATTTCAACACTCTAACATTCAAGCTGGCATCTATATAATTAATATATGCAACAAACAACAGGGGGTCCAAGAATGGATCCCTATGGTAAACCAGATGCTGAACTGTAACTACTTCTTTTTGACTGAGAATGAAGGACTTCAACCAGTTATAACGATTATGTTTCACACCCATTGCAGAGGATTTTGACATTCCTGAAGCTCTGTATGTGTGTACATTCTTTCTCTCTCTCTCTCTCTTTCTCTCTCTCTCTCTCTCTCTCTCTCTTTCTCTCTCTCTCTCTCTCTCTTTTACACACACACACACATACGTACACATACATATATTTTTTATTAGTGTGTCTTTATGTCAGTGTTTGTCCTCCACCACCACCACCACTTGACAACTGGTGTTGGTATGTTTACGTCCCCATAACTTAGTTCAGCAAAAGTGACTGATAGTATAAGTACTAGGCTTAAGAAATAAGTCCTGAAGTCAGTTTGTTCAACTAAAACTCTTCAAGGCAGTACCCCAGCATGGCCACAGCCAAATGACTGAAGCAATTAAAAGAGAAACGATACATGAATAGTACGATTAAGTACTGTATGCTATTTTATCATGTTTTAGGATAAAGAATGTAAGGATGTTCTCCATAACATTCAGGATCCTCATAGATAGGTAGAATGAATTAAGGGGAGACAGTATCTGTTTTTGAAGAATTGTTTTGATATGAGTTCATTTGTATCTAGCAGTACTGGCCAACAATAAAACCCATCAAGTAAACTTCACTATGTACGACAATGAACTGTATCTCTATATGGTATCTATTTATATCCTAGTGAAATGAACTGTGAAGAGGTAAGTGCTTTTGACAGGTACCTGAAGAAGAAAATTGATTTCAGATTTTGGTACAAGGCCAGAAATTTCGGGGAGGGTGTAAGTTGATTACGTTGACCCCAGTGATGACCTGGTACTTATTTTAACAAACTTGAAAGGATGAAAGGCAAAGTTGACCACATTGGAATTTGAACTCAGAATGTAAAGGCAGATAAGATGCCACTAAGCATTTTGTCCAACATGCTAAAGATTCTGCCAGCTCACTGCCATCCCTGAGATAGAATATTACCTGTTCACGTTTCACTTATTTGTCTAATCAAATTCATTGCTGGTAACAGGTAATTATAGAAAAAAAGAAAACCCTTCAGATTTCCTCTAATGTTTATCTTAATTAGGTTTTCACTATTTCCAACTTCTTGTGTCTATTTCACTATGTTAATCAAACTTGTGATAGCTTCAGAGGAAAAAGTTCTCCAAGAATTTATATGTATATCTCTGAAAAGTGAAACTAGAACCCACTACTTCATTATTCAGAGTCCTTATCTTATAAATAAGACAAGAACTTTGGAAATTCATGAGTAATAGTGCAGCTGATATATTACAATCTCTGTAGATGGTATAATGTACAAAAGATGCTGTGAATAAATTTCACAAGGTGTGTGAAATAACCAGAAAATGTGATACTATAGTATTAAAATTAGTGGATTCTTTTTGTCACTATTGGTTTAATTTTGAATAGTATTAATATAATAGTAAGTTTATTGATTTCAAATTTGGGCACAAGGCCAGGAATTTTGGGAGAGGCACTGGTTGATTGCATCAACCTTGAAAGGGTGAAAAACAAAGTCAACCTCAGCAGAATTTGAACTCAAAACATAAAGATGGCTAAAATACCATTAAGCATTTCACCCAGTGTGCTAACAATTCTGCCTGCTCCCTGCCCTTATTATACTAGTAAGTATATTAATGGTATAAATATTTTACTATGTATTTAATGATTTAATGTATGAGAAATAAATCTAATTTCTCTTAGTTTGTATTATTGTTATTTTCAATGGAACAAAAAGCCATTAATGCATCTGCAATAGTTGAACAAGCATCTGTTTTCTTTTTGTTGGGATGAGGTGGGGGTTCGGTCTCTTGTGTAATGTTTTTGGTGACTAATCAGAAGTATAGTTTTTTGGTAGTATTTTATTGTTAGTAATAATCTACTAAATAGCATTCATGTGTAATTTCACCTGTCTGTCAAGTATCATTACTTACAATTAGTGTTCAGGTTACTTGGGAAGAAAGTGAGTATTGTCAGTAATTTTTTATGTTTATATACCTATTTCTATATGATGATAACAAAATAAATATCTCATGACAATGTCTGTTAGAATTTTTTTGTCCTCTTCCATGGTAAAAGTACTTTAGAACATGCTGAAGTGAAAAGTGGGATGAGCACAGATTGAACTGTATCAGTTCAAATAACACAAACTACTAAATTACTCAGTAGTAATAGTAGTTAATAAATTGCTATATCATAAAAAAAATGTTCAATAATTTTTTATTCTAAGTCCTAGCATAGCTTTCAACAGAAACTAGTTATATGGTTGATTAAATTTGTAATCACTATAATATATAACTAAATCTTTATGAAATTAGACTGGTAAGTTCATTGTAAAAGAAAGTTTATAGCTTTCTATGTCAAGACCTGTATCAGCTATATCTTTAGCAAAAACTATTTGCCTGCTAAATTCCACTATACTGAAATATATCAAAACATGAAATATCTTATTTGAGCATTTTATTTATTAAAAATTTCTGATGCTGACAATCTTATATTTTTTTATTATTTAAAACAAATGCTTAACCATAGATATGGAAAGAAGTATCATGCCATGCATTGAGAAAAGGGATAGTTAACTCAAACATTTTCCACCTGCTGCATATCTTTGTGTGCTATTTTAGTGACACGGACCCCCTTGTGCACTCAACTCAGACTACTTACCTCCATAGAAAATAACTTCTTGATATTTCTCCCACTAGCTGTGAAGTTTCTTCTCATTCTAACTTTGCCAAGGAATGTTTTGTGTTTGTGAATTCTCTGTAATCTTGCCAACTATATTACTATGCTGTTCTTGGAGCTAATTAGTAGCTGCTGAATAATGATAGTTCTTATTATCAAAACAATATTGAAGATGTGGTAGTTGGTGAAGCCTACCAGTAGATTAAGTTGTTGTTTTCGTCATCTCCGCTTGAAATTAAATACAAGTGTTTTTGGCATAATTATGTAAGCAATGGAAGTTAATACTGATGTGTTAAATGGAAGTTAACCTACAGCTTTCATAATTCTTTCTTGAATCATTTTTCACAATTGTTCATTGAACCACTTACGTAAAGATGAATTATTGTTAAAACTATTTCCAACAATTATTTACTTACAAAATATTTAGTTAATTCATGGAAAGGTTAGATTTTTCAATTATAATTTTTTAACTCCAGGTCAGCCTTGACTATATTTTTCACAAATTCAACCTAGAATAAAGAAATTATTGAAAGTTATTTTAATATACATCAACTACTTGAAAATTCTAAATATATGGAGGTTTTTTTCTCATTGCCATTTCAGTATCCTTCTGGAATTATCAATGATATTGAATAGTTAAAATAACTTGACTGCCATGCCAGGGATCATGAGTTTATATCCATTGCAGATGTTCTTTTGTGTCTATTAGACATCATTTAGCTGTAGTGAATGGGTACGAGTTCTGGTGTTATTATTCTGATAGATGACAAAACCCACTATAACTTTTAGCACACTAATATACGGCATCCCATTTCTATATTTTTTTCACTATTAATCTAACAGTTCTTTTTTTGTGTTGTTTTTTTCTTACTGTTGATATTACAGTCCTTGATAAAGGTAGCATACTGGCAGAATCGTTAGCATGCCAGGCAAAATGCTTTGCGGCATTTCATCTGTATTACGTCCTGAGTTCATATGCCACTGAGATCAACTTTGCCTCTCATTTTTTTCGGGGTAATTAAAATAAGTACCAGTTAAGCACTAGGGTCAATGAAATAAATACCAGTTAAGCACTGGGGTCAGTGTAATCAATTTACCCCTTTCCCCAAAACTTATTAGAATAAATATTTAATTTATATTTGTAAAACTTATTTAACTTAAATCTATTAAAAGAATAAATAATGTTACCAACATTAATAACCTACTCCTAAATTATTACTAGAAAAAATATTATTACATTTTTTATTATCTCTAAGGAATATATCAATTATATTTAAAATCTCTTTAATAATGTTAGTTTTAACTTGAACACCGTAATATATATATATATAATTGCCTCATAATTCCACCTGGTATGTTTGCATCTCCACCTTTCATCATTCCTACTGTATCTTATGAACCTAGCTAAACATCCTAATCCCTCTTCCCAAAACTGCAATTCTGTGGGACTCCTTCCTTGCCCACACTTTCACAAGACATCAACCTAAAGATTAAACATCAACCTCATCAGAAATATTTATGAAACAACACTTTAACAAAGTTTACATCCCTTATTCATCTTCTCTCATAATTTTCTTATCAGATATAAGAATAACACTTAACTATGGACCTTTAAAAGTGACTCCTAAAAATAAAAATTATCTGATTTTGTTCAAGATAAGTCACAAACCTGTGATTTAACTCTTTAGCATTCAGATTACTCTGTTACATTAATACTTATTTATTTACATTGTTTTGAATTGACAATACTTTATCTTGCAGCTTCAAGATTTTGATGATGTGATTGATTATTTTAAGAATGACACCGTAGGATAGGTGTGAGAGACTGGATTTGTCCAATTTGAACATAAAACATGTAGAATATTTTGGCTGAATATGATCAGTTTAAATGCTAAAGGTTTAAAGGGCAACTGATTTACAAAACAAAAAGATAGCATCATTAACTTGGAAGGTTAATTGTAATGCTAAGTTCAGCTACTATTATATTACACTCATTCTTTTATTCTTTTACTTGTTTCAGTCATTTGACTGCAGCCATGCTGGAGCACCGCTTTAAAGGGTTTTAGTCGAACAAATTGACCCCAAGACATATATATATGGTCAAGTCAGGACCATCTTTAGGCACTCACAGGCCCTGATATTATACCAAAGTGCCCCAATCCCAGCCCACCAAGCTATCAAAATATGACAAAATTGTATTATTCATAAGCTGCAGTACCCATAGCACCTGCCTTAGGATGTCACTAAATGTAGTTATTTAAACTGTATACAGTGCTTGACTTGAACTTTGAATGGAAGGTGAGATAGACTCTTGCAAGATTTGAACCCACAAGTAACAAATTACATCAATGATTTAATCATCATACAGCTAATTCTGCAATCAATCTCCCTACATCTGGTTATGATAAAGCTTTATAATATTAATACAAGACTATATATTATTTCAAGGTGAGAAGAGAAATAGTCCATTATATTGATCCTGGCACAAAATAGATATCTATTTCATAGATCCCTGGAAGTTGAAAGGTAAAGACAACCTTGACAAGATTTGAACTCAGATCAATGTACAGAGATGTTACAAAATGCCATAAGGCATTTTAGCTAGTTGTCTGCTTAGTCTGTTATCAGCCACTTTTACACCTGGTTATAATAATAAGAGTATTAAGGATTAAGAAAAATCCTGATTAATTTATACTAAACAGTCTTCTATCAACATATTAACAACTTAATGTTTTAACTTCCTTACAGTTACAAGTTTGGAACATGATAGTTTCAAACAGCTGCGATTAAAAACAGATGTGCTATGAGACATTCTGTTGTTTTTTTTTAGATTTCAGAAATTATTGATTTCTAACATATGCACAATATTACATCATCATCATCATCATCGTTTAACGTCTGCTTTCCATGCTAGCATGGGTTGGACGATTTGACTGAGGACTGGTGAAACCAGATGGCTACACCAGGCTCCAATCTGATTTGGCAGAGTTTCTACAGCTGGATGCCCTTCCTAACGCCAACCACTCAGAGAGTGTAGTGGGTGCTTTTACGTGTCACCCGCACGAAGGCCAGTCAGGCGGTACTGGCAACAGGGAAAGTGCACCAGTGATTATGTCCACCACCACCCAGGATATAACTGGTACTTATTTTAGCAATCTTCACTCCACCACCACCACCATCTTCAATATGTAAAATAAAGTCAACTTTAGTGAGACATAATGTAAAATGTAAAGGGATTTAATTAAATACTGACAAGTCTTTAGTTCAAGATACTACCAAATTTGTCACAGCATTACCTATTTTAATATGGTTGTTTAGAAATATATATCTTACAGTAACAATTATTAAGCTTCATGTTACTTTTCAATAACAGAAAAGTTATTCTTTAACAAACAATATCGAATTATTCAAGATTATATAAAGCTGCAAATTTACTAGAAGCAGTTGTCTAGCAACTAACTATCTATAAGAGAGGTTTAAAACTGTGCACAGTTGGAGCCATACAAAATAGAGTTAGATACTATGAGAATAAACAAATGTAGAGATAAAAGGAAGACAAGTATTAGGGAACCATGTCCTGTATTGAATGTTGTTGAAATAGAAGTGAAATAATACAGTAAACTAGTGGTAGTGGTTTTTATATATGTAGAAACTATAGAAACAGGCTACATTAACACTTACCAATGTGTACATATATATATATATATATGTGTATATATATATATATATATAT
>NC_068983.1:120248021-120252827 GCF_001194135.2 Octopus bimaculoides | reverse complement strand
ATATATATATATATATATATATATATATATATATATATATATATATATATAGAGAGAGAGAGAGAGAGAGAGAGAGAGAGAAAGAGAGAGAGATCTATATATATGTGTGTATATATGTATATATATATTATATATGTGTGTGTGTATATATATAATTTTTATACATTTATGTTGTTGACAGTGACTTTGAAGTTTCAGCCAGCTAAGTCATCATTGGACTGTGGTCAGTCCTAGCTGGCCGAAATTTCAAAGTCATTGTCAACAACATTCTTGTATAAGAATAATAAATTTGTGCTCTACAAAAGTATAGAGTAACCCATCAGATTAATGTAAAATTGCTTTTATTATAACTGAACATAAAAACAAACACACACACATACATATATGTATGTATGTATGTATGTATGTATATATATATGTGTGTGTGTGTGTGTGTGTGTGTGTATGTATGTATATATCAGCTAAAATGTTCTTTTGTATATCTAACCAGGGATGTATTTCTATATACCCATTTAGTATGTGGTTATGTGTGCTTAGATTTCTAATTTGATGTTTTATCGTCCTTATTTGTAAATATATTCACAATGAGATCAAGTACATGATCTCTAACAACATCAAAGATATCTCAAGAATCATCCCTCTTATTTAAGTAATAAAAGAAAAATAAAAGGACTAAATTTAACTCATATTATAATGAGTGACCCTTTTATCAAATTACCATACATGCTAACTAGGCTAAAGAAACATTTGTTGCTTGTATCTTAGCAACCTGAAATTTATTAAATATTCATACTTTTTAAAATAATTATTTGTTTTACAAAATGATAAGCATTAATTGTCATTAATCAGTTTGCATTGCTGAAACTTTCCACCTTATTCTTATGTACAAAACATAATTAATAAATGTGCAGTAACAAGAAAACTTCAGCATTGCTTCAGAAATATGAGGTAAATCAATCCCCCGCCATGTTACCTGGGAGGGAGAGACAAAGTCCACAAGTCTTAATTTTTTCTGTACTTCTGAGACTGGTAGAAGGAAGGAAATTATTCTCAAACTGAAGGTCTCACCCAAATTCTCAATAGAGTGGATTAAATCTACAATCCAAGAACTCAGAATGCAAGGAACCAGAATAAATACTGCAAGACATTTTGTCCAGTGCTCAAACAATTCCATCATTCCATTCTCTCAACCAGTGGTTCTAAACCATTTTTTTTACCTATGGGACCCCTTTGGTTCCTTTTTTACTCAAGTGAACTCTCATAGCCATTCAATGTAAAAAACAAAAATCCTTCTGTATTTTTATAATTGAATATTATTAGGAATTGTATGAAAAAAAAAAATGAAATATTTTGTACATTGTAGAAGTATAAACAATTTATTGCAGATAAATTTTAACAAGGACCCCTAAGGGCCATATATACCCCAGTTAAGAACTATGGCTCTAAACTGATCCTTTATTTTATTGACACTGAAAGGCAAAGCCAACCTCAGTGAGATTGGAACTCAGACTGCGGAAAGCAACATCTGTCACAAAGCATTTTATCTTACATACATAGTTGAATACATAGATGACAAATTGGCATTGTCCACCTATATAGCAATATGTTTTATGCCTAAACTATCATTTAATAAAATGCTTTCCTCACCATTTTTTAAAAACCTGCTGACATGTACCTAAGTGTATCATGGATTCTCAATTATTAAAACTAGTGAGACCTGTGAATATTTCACAGAATGAATGGTAAACCTATTGAGTTATTTCTGAAAGCGTAGCCTGTGTTGTGTCTTTATGGAAAGATAGTCACTCATCTGCTACTCATTGAAAAGTGAAAGAAATTGGAATATGATGATTACTTAATGCACTTTGTATAGTCTATAAAATGTATAAAATGGTGTATAAAGTATATAAAGTTTAACTTTATATACTTTAGGCACCATTTTATAGACTTAATATACAGCATTCATAAAATAAATATTCACTCTTATTTTTCCAATTTTCGCATAAGCAAAAATATCCCATACATATGATACAACCTTTAGTTAAATTACATATATCTGCCAAGTAAATAAACATGAATATTTCATGGAATTGCATTAAGTGATATGTGATATAAAAAACTTGGTTCAATTAAAAAGAAATACACTTTTCACTATCTAATCACCATCTCCACCACCATCATCATCTTACTCTCTCTCCACCCTCCTCTCTCTCCCCCCTCCTCTCTCTCCCCCCTCCTCTCTCTCCCCCCTCCTCTCTCTCGGTGCCTTTCTTTAATCTTACCATCAGAACATCACCCCTCTGCTAAAATTATATTTTTAACTCTCCTCCTCTACCTTCAATTAACTTTTTAAACCACATAATAAATATTACGTTCCTCCACCTCACATCATGGATGCTTCTCTCTCTCCCTCTTTTTCTCCCTCCCTCTTTTCTCTTTCCTTCTTTTCTTTCTCCCTCTTTTTTTCTAATCATGTGAAAGCATTACCAATGGGCTAAATAACACAATGACAAGCAGAATTATTATAAGATGAAAGGTGACTCTCAGTTATTATAATGAATCCATTATTAGTTGTCTATTTTTCAAAACACACAAAATTAAAATAGATCTTACATAATTATATTTGCATGGAGCTGTGGAGAGGGAGAATTTTTCCCCAACCTATTGACTCTTGATCTACTGAAAAATGTTAGTGTTGAGAATTTAATTTAACAAACAAGTTTATATAACCAGAGCCAACCTTTGACAGGTTGTTATGAAATAGGTTAGGTTGATGTTAGAAAATGTAGTGAGGAAAAGACAACAGAAGCTGAATAATAAATACTATTTTAATCATTTTTAGCTAGAATAGGAATCAACTCTAGACATGTTTCAGCTTTATTAAACATCAAGAGATAGACTTGCCTTTGTATATTTAGGTTTAACTTTTGTTAATATTATTTTCTTAGATCCACCTTCTTTCAATTATGGCTTAATTATTCTTTAATATCCTCAATATCACAATAATTACTCTTCTGATTTAATGGTTTACATTTTGTTTTCACACTATCTCTCATGCAGTCCAATATTTAACATGTACAGAAGAAAGAGTTGTGTCAATATCATAGTAATAAACCTTTGACTCCCTCTGTTTTTTTATTGTTTTCCCCAATTCCCCACTCCCTGCAATACTTTTGTTCTCCATGCCCTACATATTTGCTCTAACCCTAAGTTTACATCAGAGGTTCAAAGTTTACACTTTGGTATAGCTTTTATTAACTGCCTGTTTATATTTTTCCTACCAGGTGAAGG
Source organism: Octopus bimaculoides (assembly GCF_001194135.2). Taxonomy (NCBI): domain Eukaryota; kingdom Metazoa; phylum Mollusca; class Cephalopoda; order Octopoda; family Octopodidae; genus Octopus; species Octopus bimaculoides. Next base: position 120,249,536 of record NC_068983.1, on the reverse strand, counting down.
CCCCAGTTTTAGGCTACAGACACATTGATTGTACAAAAGTACAAAATAAGTGGTTATGATGTGGAAAATGTGTACTCAAGCAGAAACTATTTTTTTTTCAAAAATATAGACATTACCTATAAACTGTTTTGTGGATAATTACCAAACATCCTGTTACAAAAACTGAATGAAATAACAAATTAAGCCATAGAAAGGTACACTTGGATTTTTAATTTAGCTTTCCACAAATAATGTTGTGAAGGAAAGGTACATTATCTCAGAAAATTGACACTTGTATGAAGCTATAGTTTCAGTCTTTCTTTGCCCTAATAGAATCTGCAAAATAATCCTTTTAGTCAGATGTTGAGACCACTGTCAAGATTTTCTTCAGTTATTATCATTGCCTTCCAGAACATGAAATATTGTTATATTCCAATAAAATATTTTACACACATGCATGCACACACGCACATGCAACACGCGTGCACATGCAACACACACATTTCATTAATGTTTAGCAGAAGCAACAGAATGGTTCAAGGATCAAAAGTTTCTTATGTTAATACTTACCAAACTAGTTACAAACCAAGGGTTTATAAATTTATATCCTGATTATAATGATATTTTGCTGGATAGTTCTGGAAGGATATATAAAAACAGTTACAATGTCATGTGGATAATCCATGTTTTTCCAATAGTTTACCCATTTTGCCATTCAATAAATACATAAACAAATAAGGAAAATTTATGCATACTGACACACACTTAAATGTCAAGTACCCACATCGTTATTGTTTTAATAATTTGTTCCAGAACTATCCAGGGAAATACCATTATATAGATTTAAAATTCCTTGATTTGTTAATTGTCTAGTCAGTGCTAATGCATGAAAATCTTGGCCTTTGAGTCACTCTATTGTTTCTTCTAAATATTAATAATATATATATATTCAATTAGAGGTTAAATTAGCCTCATTAAGGGATGGTATCATCCAATGAATTACTGGCTCAATACCTAATATTTGTTGTGAATAATAATATTCATAAAACAGTTTATAACAATGGTTTATAATCATTCAAAAGAAACTAAGAAAATGGAAAGATAACATTTAATAAAAAAATTATTATCTGCAAAAATCAAATATAGTCCCTTACAGTTGTTTCAATTAAGCCTAAAGATTAAATAGCAATTATTAAAATTATTATATCAAGCAAAATCTCTTCAGAAGGGTAGAAAAAAGACATACCATTAGGTTTTTTTATGTGTTGTATTTTAGAATCCTCACAGCAGACTGCTGTGAGGATTCTAAATTACAACATATAAAAACCTAACGGTATATCTTTTTTCTATCCCTCTGCAGAGATTTTGCCTAATATAATGATTTTAAAATTGCTATTTAATCTTTTAGGCTTAATTGAAACAGCTGTAAGGGACTATGTTTGATTTTTGTAGATAATAAATTTTTTATCTAATGCTATATCTCCATTTTCTTACTTTCTTTTGAACGACTATATATATATATATACATATATATAT
>NC_068983.1:120245968-120247318 GCF_001194135.2 Octopus bimaculoides | reverse complement strand
ATATTGTTTATATAATAAATTACGCTTTGCGTATCTATGTGTGTAACAATTTTAGAGTTCGGATTCTAGAGTTAGGGTTAGTTTTAGGGTTAGGGTTAGGGTTAACAGTCTAGTTAGGGTTAGGGTTAGGGGATTAATACGACATACACCGTTACAGCACTAACTGTTTTCAACTGAATAGACGTCAGTGATTAGTAGAAATTATCGAAATAAGACAATTTTTTACATGAAATAAATTCGAATACAAAAATATTTTTCTGTTCTATAACACAAAATAGATAAGTATACGAAGTTTGAAAGTCTTTCCGTACCAAAAACACTACATAAAACATAAATGAAAACTGGCGCCCCCATTTTAAAATAGATCCGAAATATGTCCTGAGCTGTTACCATACTAAACCATGATTATACCCCTCATTATATGCTCCCCATTTAACGTTTTAATTCTAGAGTTGTCTCCCTTATATTTGACAAGCCTTGTCGATTTTAACAGTTTTCCTTTTCATTACAAAAGTAATTTTGATAAAATTTTTATCAAGTTACTAGCTGACCTCGTACTGTCAAAAATTACAGCTGATTGTCGTATTTTATATATACAAAGTGTGTGTGTGTATATATATACATTCATATGTATGAGTAGCACAGACTGTAGCAAACGCAGTTTTCTGTACTTTGTCACAGCCTACCCTTTTAACTGTGTCTGTTTATATATATGTGTGTGAATGTGCATATATCTGTAATTCTATTTTCTATGTATCTTTTTAAATAAACATACACAAACACATATACACTCGCTCAAATATATAAATATACTTTACACAAACATTCACATTCCTCCCTTTTACACACATATATATACTCACACAGAGTTGAAGTGCTGTTTGATTTTTGTTTCACCATTGTCTTTTCACCATCCTACTTCTATCAGTGGATCACCCCTTCCTTTCTCATTCATATCTTGTGACGAAGAAATACACAAGAGTATTATTATAGCAGATTATTATAGTAGAAGATACATGACACTTGCCACTTCCTCTCTCTCATTGCTATTACTTTCTCTCATTATCTCTCTCTCAGATGGCTATTACTCTCACTACTGAATTACTATTTTCTCTCCTCTCCCTTCACCATTCACTCCTACTGTGTGATTTTGGACAAATATATATGATTCGCTATGATAGATCACTAGCCACTAAACCTTTTTCTATTTTCTCTCCCTGTTTATTTCTGTGTTCCTTTCTGTCGAAGAGCGTAGGCTCAAAACGTAAAAGACTTTCTCACTTCCTGAGCATTAAACTAATACATCTGTTTGTTGTTTACATACCTGTCTTCATCTTTTGTTTTTTTGTA
>NC_068983.1:120236380-120245775 GCF_001194135.2 Octopus bimaculoides | reverse complement strand
ATTTATCCTCCCATTTAAGTTTACAGATAGATATGTTCTCCAAGTAACCAGTTCTGGTTATATTGGTTATAGATATTGATGTGTGGAAACCAATATTATTAATTTTAATCAAAATCAGAGATTTATTTATCTGTTCAGCTCTAAATAGAAAATGAATACACAAATAGCTTTGATCGTGTTTTCATTTGTTTGGGAAGCATCATGTATATATGTTTTTTTTTTTTTTTATTGAGACGTGTTCTCTTTCCATTAGAATTGGAATAAGTCAGAGATATCCTTATTTTTTTTATTTTTTTACCATATTTCACCACTGATGTGAAAACCTTATTTAAATTCATTTTCTAAGAATTGGTTTTGCAGTATTTGAATGGAAGATTAGGTGTCTTCAAACTGATATGCCTTGCATCAGGTTAATTTGATATGCAATGCTCAATATTCTGTTCCTCCTTATAGTGGTGAGCTGGCAGAATCATTAGCACACCAGGCAAAATGCTTAGTGGCACTTCATCTGTCTTTATGTTCTAAGTTCAAATTCCACCAAGGTTAATTTTGCCTTTCATCTTTTCAGGTCAATAAAATAAGTACTAGTTGGGCACTGGGGTCAATGTAATCAACTGCTCCTTCCTCTAAAATTGTTGGCCTTGCACCAAAACTTGAAAGTAATATTCTTTTTCCCTTAATAAATCCATTCAGTCATTTTATTGATCAGCTGTCAATCACATCATGTTGAGTTTGATAGTATGAGCCATATGATTGTCTTTGAAAAACATTTAGTCACAACTGAAGTGGCATATATGTCCTCTTTAACAAAAATTACCAATTCAGGATTAGATTCTGCTGTCTGCAGCAGAAATCATGCTTCTTTCACAGTACCTAATAATAGCTAGGTGTCCTGGGTTTTTTGCACTTCAAACCTTTATCAAGATGGTATGACAGTACTTCACCAAGAGTGGAATATGAACCTTCAAACTTTCCTGTTAAGTAGATGCAAGCAGGATACTCAGTTCATACATACATACATTTAAGATGATCAACTTCTAATCATTTAGCATTTTGTGGAATCGTTTTATAAACTGAGCCTTTCAAACAGTTTTGGCTTGCAAGTATGAGCTGTGCACTGATATTACTTGTAGCTGTGGACTTGTCGCTTACTTTTATATGTACATAACATGGGAATATCATGATATACTGTACCATTCCATACCATATGTACCCAAAAGCAATTAAAACAGAAGTGGGTTAGAAAGATTCACAATACAATATGGCAACTATTCAAATGGATAAGTTTGCTTTGGCAACTATTTCCTTTTGCATTCAATCCCATCATGTAGCACCTTCAGCATCTTCTACCAATTTCTCAGATCTTCTTACTCCAATTCAGAGCATCCAAAGCCTTGTCAATGGAATTTAGTAGACAGGAAACTATAGGAAAATTATGAGAGGGACCATTCTTGTTGTTGTGTTGCTAACTTATTCTCTTATTTGATTTAACTCCACCATATGGCCTTTAAATGCTTTTAGCAGAATGCACTGTTTTGCAAGCATAAGAGTCAGGTTACCATTCTTTGGGAAACTCTTCCTGTCAGTTCCCTGAAAAAACATCATGGATATTGTCCTATCTCTTGTGACAAAGCTATTTAAAAAATTAAATTGAATACTAGTTTTATTTCTAGGAACTTTTACTATTAAATGATTAGTATACAGGTTGTGCACAAGGAAGTCAAAGGTGTCAAGACTGAGGTGTGGTATTAATATTGTGTTATGCAATTCAGAAGAAATTTTTTGGCACTCCTATACTCAAAAGGCTGATGTTAGACAAACAAGGTTTCATGAAAAGCTTAAACTATTATTGAAAGAAAAGGTAACTACAATGAGTACATGAATAGAATGAAATATTTCATTTTAATAGTATTCAGCATTCTTGTTTACATAGTATTCTAAACCAAATGCATAACATAAAGTAGAGGCAAAGTTGATAGACAAGTAATCCTTCAATAATAAGTGGAGTAGGGACATTAATTATTCCCTACACGAATTATTTAGATTGTATTTTCATCACAAATACACTGAACAATATCTTGGCACAGAAATAAATTGTTGAATCTTGTTGTATTTTTAGAGACTTTCATATTTTACTGCAGTATCTACAGATTTTAACCAACACTGCATATAAAGACATAAACACCTTGTCGTTTTGTACAATATCTTTGTGGACAGAGAAAGTGCCTTAGGTTCATAAGCAGATCATTTCACACAACATCAAGCTAATGAAAATCTAAATCAACAACCAAATAAAAAATAACATTGTTACCATTTCTATGTATAGCGACCTGCAGTTGAAAAACCCAACCTGACTCCCACCTCACACCAGTTCATAATTATTCATCCACCAAGGTGGGCATTGCTTAATAATCATCTCCCTATCTTCTTTTGTTTGAATTCTTTTTGCATTTGTAATAACTAATTGCACTCATCCAGTTGGGCACATTAGACAAATTAGTTCAGAATTTCACAGTGCACAGCCCCTGCCACTTCAAAGCCAAATTTATGCTCTTCAACATAGCATGTTATTCAGATACATTCATATGGTTTCAAATGCCTCTTTTCCTAAGTCAGGCCACATTCTCAACCTCAGTGTCATTTATTTCTAAAGCAACCCCTATTACTATCTTACTTGCATCACACCAAATGATTCTCTATCAGCTCCCTTTCACTGGCTCCTCCTTTCTGACACTTTCCACAATGCCTTTCATTATAGCAACTGTCCTATCCCTCACCATATCTCCTCAGCTCTCTCAATTAACTTTCTTGTTGACATAAATATAAGCAGTGTTGAGCTATGCAATGATATGACAGTGGTCTACTTGCCTTCCCTACGGCAAGAACATTTGCCCATTGACTCAGATTGTTTTTCAGTTTGGGAATCTTCTCTCTGAAATACCAGCTTATCCATCCCATCTTTCTTCACCTGAACCCCAACACTGTTCATCGGCCTTCAATTTTGTTGGTTGGTCAATCAACCCCAAACGTTTCAGATGACCTGTAACCTCTGTTGCTGTCAGTACTTTTGTCCAATGAAATATCACTCTGCAGAAGTTAATGGTCTCTTTTATTCTGTCCAATTTTCTAAATATTGTCTTGTGAATTGGTGCCATGATCTTAATCATGGATTTCATTCCAAACCCCATCCTGATCAAACAGTATGTCTTTTGTCCTTATATTTTGCCAACTGGTATTTTCACGATTTCTCAATCATGCAAAACTGCACATTGGCTAATTTCAAACTAATGCTCGTAGAAGCTCAGTCATTTAACTCAACTTTCACAAGATCTCTCCAAAAACATTTATGACCTCATTGGCCATGTGGCTATTTCATACCCCAAAATCTAGCATTGGTCAAACCTTTGTTTTCTTTTCTTTTGATTAAACGACTGTCAGCAATGACAATACTCCACTTCCTACTTTTTTCCCAAAGTATTTGAATACTCCCTTCAGTTTACCTCTTCACCTCCCTCTTGAACTGAGCTAGCTCTCTCTCTCTCTCTCTCTCTCTTTTACACACATCTTTTGAAGAACATTCCTAATGGCTCACCATATTTATTCAATCTCTTGAATGTCCATTGTTTGCCATCAAACTCTACAAAAACAATCTGTCTTTGATCTTAATCTCACTACCTCCCAATGCCAGAACTTCCATAACAAGAAATGTGTTTATTTGGTTTATGGGGTGTCTACCATTGCTGTAACTTATCACATCCCACTTTCAACCATTTCTCCAGTTGCAGAAATTCATTATATGATCTACCAATTCAGACTTAGACTCTTTACAAGCTCTCAAGCCCTAAAGCTCATCTCTTTGAATGCTCATGTCTGCCCTCTTCCTCATCACCTGATGTTACTTCCATTTCCTTTTTCATTTATTTTTTCCGTGCCTGTCCCCTTTGTTCATTCATCATGTTTGTATACACAATGTGGTATTGCATTGTTGGCATTGGATTGCAGGGACTGTGTGAAAGCTGGAGAGTATTGAAGTAAACATGTAATGTTAGTGTGCATGAATGTACAAAGGAACTGAGCGGAATTAGATGAAGTGTGCAACAGAGATGACTACACTAATACAACCTTGTGATGTATTGGGTTGGCAAAAACGTTTGTTTGGTCTTTTTAAGCAAAAATAAGACACAAATTTTAAACATAAAGAAATCTATTTAATCAATCATGTAATTACCATTTTGTTCTGGTATCTTCTGTGATCTTGTGAGCAGATCTGATATTCCCTGCTCAAAGAATTTCTTGTCTTAAAAAGTGAAAATTCTTCCAAGTGAATTTTTACATCCTCTTCAGAGATGTAAGTCTATCCATTCAATGAATTTTTGAAAGGCTGAAACAGATGGAAATCTGAAGATGCAAGTTTGAGTGAATATGGAGGGTGCAGGAAAACTTTCCAGCCAAACCCCAGTAACTTCTGCTCTGTCTGCAAAGAAGTGTATAGTCTGGCATTGTCATGATGAAAACCAATGCCCTTATAATTAGCAAGTGCTGGATGCTTTTGGTGGATTGTTGTGTTTAATTTGTGGAGCTGATTACAGTACACATCTGAAGTGATGGTCATGTTCGTAGGAAGATACTTGTAAAAGATAACACCCTTCCAGCCCCACCAAATTGAAAACATAACCTTCTTCAGGTGGACTCCTGCTTGGAGCAAGTTTGTGATGGTTCACCATGCTTCTCCCATGATCAGTTGCACTTCACATTGTTATAGGCATTCTATTTTTTACCCCTATCACCATTCTCTTCCAAAAAGAATCGTTTTCTTCATGTTTCTGCAATGAATCACAGATGGAAATCTGTTGGGTAAGGTTAGCCTCATTCAACTGATGTTGGACCCAAAACATCAAACCTGCTGACAAAACCATTTTGATGCAGTTGGTTTACAACATTTGGTTTACAACATTTGGTTTGGATATTTGGAGAACATCTGCAATTATCCTTGTTGTATAACAGGAGTTTGGGTCGACTAACTCCTATATTATGTCACTGTTAGGCGCAATGGCCCAGTGGTTAGGACAGCGGACTCGCGGTCATAGGATCGCGGTTTCGATTCCCAGACCGGGCGTTGTGAGTGTTTATTGAGCGAAAACACCTAAAGCTCTATGAGGCTCCGGCAGGGGATGGTGTCGAACCCTGCTGTACTCTTTCACCATAACTTTCTTTCACTCTTTCTTCCTGTTTCTGTTGTACCTGTATTTCAAAGGGCCAGCCTTGTCACACTGTGTCACACTGAATATCCCCGAGAACTACATTAAGGGTACACGTGTCTGTGGATTACTCAGCCACTTGCACGTTAATTTAACGAGCAGGCTGTTCCGTTGATCGGATCGACTGGAACCCTCGACGTCGTAAGCGACGGAGTGCCAACAACAACAATCTCAGTTGACTGGTCAGAGCATAGTGCACCTCGAACTAAAAAATTTCCTGGTCAAAACCGTGAAAACCACTTCCAGTACACACATTCCTCAACATTATCTTCTCCATACTCAGCACATATCTTCCTGCAGATTTGTGCCCCTTTCTTGCCTTTTTTAAAATAAAAAAAGTATGAGGTGATAATAATGATCATTTGGCTCTCAAAAAGGAGGAGGAGGGGGAGAATTAGAGTGAGGGAGACATAATTATGATCATGTTCATAATGCAATCTAAGGAGGTTATTTTTCTAGAAAATTATAATCTTAAGAACAACAGCAATGCTCCTCACATACATTTAGAGAGTTAAGTAAATGATACATTGCAGTATTCATGTCTCTGTCAAGGGAACTAGTCTATTTTATGCCTTTACTAAAAGCAGCATTAGTGAAATGAAATAGTACTAGGTGAGAACTGATACTAATAGGAAACTGAAAAATTTCAGATGTGTAACAAACGTCCTCATTTTGCGGACTTGTTTATTGACTATTCAATCTGCACATGTTATCGTATAAGATTTCTTTTTATTGATGTGTAATAAAACTGTAAGTAAAACCCACTATGTTAGTAAACATTTTGACATATTATTAATGTAATTTATGTGGTATTTGTTTGAGGTGGTGAGTATCAAGATTCTGTGGCTTTGTTTTAGAGGAAGTGTCCTATATTATTGGCAATGTTTCTGCTAGAAATCTCCAGTTAACTTACCTTTTATAAGTTGTTAAAAAAGTGGTGTTCATTAATTTATTTATAAAAGTTTTATTATGGAAAGGATAATTGAAAAGTAATAAAATTTTGATAAGAAAAGAAATAAAAGTATTTATCTTATTTAATAAAAGAGCTTCTGACTGCATTTGTGACTTATCAAAGGTACATATTGCTTTAAACTTATGTAATAACGTCTTAATAAAGGAAGAAAAACTATGTTTTATATCTCATTCCATTTGAAGCATGTTTATTAAAGAATTTGCAGTCACTATCTCTAGAAAGAAAATATGTATATCTAATAAATATTACATTATATGGAGCCACACAGATTTGGTTCCAGACATCTTAATTAAGCTTAAATACCAACAAATGATCGTGACACTCTTGCAGATTAATATTTCGCCAATCATGTGTCACATAATTTCACTTGTTAAAAAACATTTTCACTGTTCCTTAGGTACATTTACTCTTTTATTGAAAACTTGCTTTAGTTTATATAAATTTATGTAATGCAAATTTTTTTATTTCCCTTTCTTTCGGTTTGACATAAAATTTGCTTAATCTTACACTAATCAAATAATGCATGAGTCTTACAAATCTAGACATACTTCTTATTAAAAATGGTGCTATCTTATTGGGTTTTTCATTGAACAATAAATTATAAGCTGTTATATTAATTATATCATGAAGAGAACAGATTAATTTTGATTTATTTATATAAATGTCTGAGAGGAAACATATGAAGGACTTAAAATACTTCATATTGCAGTCAAGATTTGGGTTTGGGAGTGAAATTTATCTTAACAAATACTTTCAATTAATCATTCTATTAATTGGCAATTATAGTAAATAATTAATGTAAAAACATGTAACATTCAATTTCAATTTGCATTTGCTTTGGAACAAGTATTCTTTGGAACAAGTATTCTTTGGAACAAATTATAAATAATTATAAGTAATTCTTATTTTTTATTGGGAGTTGTAAAATGGGATGAAAATAAAATTAAGTACTTTTGGTTACTTCGGCAAGAAATAGAAGAGATATAGCATTTATTTGCAGATTTGATATTGTATCAGGACATAAATATTACTATAGACTGCAAAAGTTCAGTTGAATCATTCTGAAATTATATGTTTAAAATATGTAAGTGCATAGAAGCAAGATACTAGCTACATTTATTTGTCACTGTAACATTGATCATAGTATAATGAAAACATTGGGAAGAATATTTCTGATTCCATATGGATCATCATCATCATCATCATTTAGCATCTATTTTCTATTCTGGCATGAGTAAGGTGGTGTGACTGGGGCTGGTAAGATGGAGAGCTGCACCAGGTGCCAGTCTGTTTTGGCTTGGTTTCTACAGCTGGATGCCTTTCCTAATACCAACCAATCTACAGAGTGTACTGGATGCTGTTACATGTCACTGGCACAAGTGCCTTATATGTGTCATCAGCACAGGTGCCTTTTACATTGTCACCAGCAGGAGTGCCTTTTACATGTCCCCTAGCATAGGTGCCTTTTACATGTCACTGGCACAGGTGCTTTTTACATATCACCAGCATGGGTTCTTTTCACATGTCACCAGCACAAGTGATTTTCTTGTACTGTCAGCAATGAATACAAAAATTTTCAAGTTTATATAGCAATGTAGTTATAAAACATTATCTTCAAGTTTATATAGCAATGTAGTTATAAAACATTATCTTCAAGTTTATATAGCAATGTAGTTATAAAACATTATCTTATGAGGACAATACAGCTGAAGGAAGCATATCTTCTAGGTTCTAAGTTTGATATTTAATCTGACAATGCTTACTGCTACCTTGCTGATTGCTGATACAGTTGTTGGCACTCCGTCACTTATGATGTCGAGGGTTCCAGTTGATCCGATCAACGGAACAGCCTGCTTGTGAAATTAACGTGCAAGTGGCTGAGCACTCCACAGACACGTGTACCCTTAACGTAGTTCTCGGGGATATTCAGCGTGACACAGTGTGACAAGGCTGACCATTTGAATTACAGGCACAACAGAAACAGGAAGTAAGAGTGAGAGAAAGTTGTGGTGGAAGAGTACAGCAGGGTTCACCACCATCCCCTGCCGGAGACTCGTGGAGCTTTAGGTGTTTTCGCTCAATAAACACTCACAACGCCCAGTCTGGGAATCGAAACCATGATCCTATGACCGCAAGTCCGCTGCCCTAACCACTGGGCCATTGCGCCTCCACGCTGATACAGTATCAAACAAAAAAAATGTCCATGAGATAATGAGAGAGCATCTACATCAGTGTTTCTCAACCCTTTTTTGCCTATGGACCCCTGGCCATTCAATGTTTAAAAATCCTATCATCTTGTCATAATTAAATATTATTAGAAATTGTATAGAAAAAGTATTCAAATATTTTATGTATTGTAGAAGTATAAACAGTTTATTGCATGTAAATTTTAACATCAAATTCTTATATGGACCCCTAAAGGTTGTGCGGACCCTAGTTGAGAACCGCTACTCTAGATGGATGCTCTGCCCATTAGAAATTAGAGCTAAATCTCTCTTGTAGCAGTCTTTAATTGATTCATCATCATCGCCATCATTTAACATCTATGCATTCATGGATCAGATGGAATTTGCTGAGACAGACTTTTTTTTTTCCTACAACTGGATGCCCTTTCTGTTGCCAACCCTCATATGTTTCCAGACATTTTTTTTAATGGAAAACTGGAAATAAAGAGCATTATTTAACATAACAGTGATGCTTGGTTTACAACCATCACATGATATCAAGACACACACACTCATGTGCTCTCTCTCTCTTTCTCTCTCTCTGTCTCTCTCAAGCATATAAATACATACACACACACACACACACACACACATATATATATATGTATATATAAATATATAGTTTTAGGGAAAAGAACCAAGGTTCATGAACTCATCGATGAAAATCCACTGTCACATATAGAAAAATTAATAAGTAAAAGCACAATAAATAAGTATAATATAATACAAAGTAAATATCATAAGATAAAGATAATAAAACGACTACACGTGTTTCATAACCAATTTTGAAATAGAAAGAAAAAAATCGATTTAAATGAAATACATGTAGTCGTTTTATTATCTTTATCTTATGATATTTACTTTGTATTATATTATACTTATTTATTGTGCTTTTACTTATTAATTTTCTATATGTGACTGTGGATTTTCATCGATGAG
>NC_068983.1:120221256-120236130 GCF_001194135.2 Octopus bimaculoides | reverse complement strand
TATATATATATATATATATATATATATATATATATGTGTGTGTGTGTGTGTGTGTGTGTGTGTGTGTGTGTGTGTGTGTGTCCCCCAAAGCTACAAAATGCACTCATAAGGCTTTGGTTAGCCTGAGTGTATAGTAGAAAGCATTTGCCCAAAATGCCACACTGTAGGACCAAACCCAAGACCACATGGTTGAGAAGCAAATTTCATAACCACACAGCTATATCTGCCTATAAACCACACACGGGGTTATATTGCTATAAAATTCTGTAGAGAGGCCAAAACATCACAGTATCTTATTCCCTCTTCAATTACTCACAGTTTTATGCCATTAGAAAAAAAATGTTTAAAGATCTAAAACAAATATAAAAATAACATGATCAGTGTACTATTATGTTGATATTTAACAGGTTGTTGAGATTGAGAAATATTTCTCATTCTTTTTCTCTCTTTATCATCTTCATAATCTCTTCCGTGGTCAATTTAATCAACTAAACCCTTCTCTTATAATTGCTGGCCTCGTACCAAAATTATTCTTGTTGTTGTCATCACTGTTTTCATCATCATCATCATCATGGTAGTGGTAGTAGTAGTAGTAGTAGTAGTAGTAGTAGTAGTAGTAGTAGCAGTAGCAGCAGTAGTAGTAGTAGTAGCAGCAGCAGTAGCTGTAGTAGCAGCAGCAGTAAAATAAAGTACTTTTCAAATCCTGGAAGGTGTCTAAATCAGAAATTATTATTATTATTACTCACATCTACCCACAGCATTAGCATGTAATTTTTTGCATCACTCCACCAATGTTATGTACAGTGTTGTGCTTTTCTTTGGAAGGGAGATTAAGAGGGAACATGTGGTACACCTAAATTCATGTATTATGCCTGTTTGTTTCATTGGGCACCTGTGCTGGTGACATGTAAAAGGCACCCATGCCAGTGACACACAGAAGACAACCAGTACACTCTATGGAATGGTTGGCATCCAGCCATAGAAACCAAACCAAAACAGACTGGAATGTGATTCAGCTCTCCAGCTTACCAGTTCCAATCAAGCCATCTAACCCATACCAGCATGGAAAATGGATGCTAAATGATAATGAGGATGATGATGATGATGATGATTCATTGTATAATTTTTGTTACATTAATGGGGAGTAATTGCTAGAATATGTGCTGTCTGAGTAATTTTATGGCATTTAGAGGTGATTCTTTTGAAAACATGCTGTATAATTTGTGTTATAGTGAATAATTTTGTTGTTACAGTATTGGGAAGTGATTATGTATAAATATGTGCCTTGTGAGATATGTTAAGAATTGAAACATGATTATTTTGAGTATGTGTTATGTGAGGTGTGCTATAAGTTTTAAGAACTCATATTACAGGATATGATGGCTATAGTTCAACAAACAAGTTGAGGACAAATATCCGTCAATTGTAAATAATGTAAATGATGATGTCTATAGATTAGATAATTTAAAATACCTTGCAAACAGTGGCACAGCATGAGGTATGTGAGGTGTGGAAACTACACAGGGTAGCCATTATATGCATTTACTACTGAGTTGAATGGTATGTTACGTTCAAGGAAGTGGATGGCCAATTTGGTTACCACACAGGGTGCCAAACCCTGTACAATGCCACTGCTTGGAAAGAATCTATGCTGGGCCTGCTGGTGATATCTTTTGGACTATATAAAATCTGTGAGCTTCTCTATGTGTATTTCTTTATGCTTTTTCAAAGAAAAAACAACAATTATTATTGGTTCTGTTTTTACTTTTACTTATTTCAATTTTGGTGTTCTTTTACTTTGATAGCATGCCGAGCAAAATGCTTAGTGGTATTTCATCTGTCTTTACATTCTGAGTTCAAATTCCACTGAGGTCAACTTTGACTTTCACCCTTTCAGGGTTGATAAATTAATTACCAGTTGTGTACTGGGGCCAATCTAATCGACTGGCCCCCTCCCCAAAAATTTGAGTCTTGTCCCTAGAGTAGAAAAAAATATTTTATCACTGTTATTTAAAACAAAGGAATCTACTGGTAACTCTTTTATTAAATACTGAGTACAAAAGAAGTACATCATTGACTAAGAGAAAAAAAAAAGTGAGTCACTTTAATGAGGACCTTGGACCTGGTGAATATGGCACTACGCCCCACCACAATTTTCCCAGGCATATGCCCCATGTTGGCAATCACTGCAATAGACCATAAGATGTAATAGCTTGCAGTATTTTCATTATTTCCTGTTATACTAAAGCTTCAAATATTGCTGAGATTAACTTTGTTTTGTTTTGCTCGTCTGTGTTCCATAAACTACATACCAAGTTTGTATCAGGCTCAATTCAATTGATTTTATTATTTCTTAGATTTGCATATTGTGACTGTTATAAATCATTATTTTAAAAATAATAATTATAATTACAGAAATTTATCAACAAAATTTGAACCCAAGATCAGTTAATTATGATCTTATTCAACACAGTCCCCTCTCAGATTCACACACATTGAACCAGTCTTTTAGTTTTTCTAAGCCCTGTAAAAGAACTCAAAAGGCCTTTCACAATACCCTGAAAGCCAGAAACTTTTCAGCACCCCACCAAATATCAGGGATAATTTTGGGAAAAATTAGTTGCATTTAGAAATAAATACTTTTAAGATTTTTGTTTCTTTTGTGGTAACTTTACAGTCAGATCTCTCTTCTATGTTGCAGGATGAAGATGACACCATGATATATCCATCTGATGATGCACATATTCAAACATTTGCTTATCTTGTTGTGGATCCATTGAAACATTGTATCACTGTATTGTATCATTGTTTTTGTTAAACTTAATAATAGAGTTACCAGATTTTCATGTTTTTTTTACTGAACATTACATTAAATTATCTGTTTTGTAGTTTTCATTGATTTGCTTTCTGTTATTACAAACATTATTTACTTACATAATAAATATATGGAAATAATAATCATGTTTTGTTGTTTTTCAATTATGTTTTTTATGCAGTTTTTATGAAGTAATATTTCAATAAGTTGAACATTAAACTGGATGTTAAAATATATTTATTAGAAGAATAAACCAAGAAGGAATTCTAGATAGTTGAAGTTCTGGGTAGGTAAATAACTGACTGTAGAAAAGACAGAAATGCATTTTATGTCTTCATCTAGTAGTTAAAGTCAAAGAGGTTTTCTCTGATGGATGACTAAGGTAAAGTAGATGGCACAGCAGATCAACCTGAAAGATCCTTGCTTCTCATGTAAGTATATGCAAAAATTGTTATACTCGGGGGTGGTCATATTTTGCCAGTTAAACATACCCACTATGTTTGGTCTTTACTTCAGCTTTATTATTATCATTTTAGTTTCTTTGTCAAAGCTCTTCAGTGACTCTTTTTCCCACGTGTCTCCTCTTGTTTTGCTTAGTCAATGTGGACACGTACAATAAACAGTCACTGAAGAGGTCACATGATGTGTGACAAAAGAGCTTTGACAAAGGAACAAAAATAATAATAATAAAGTTAAAGTAAAGATCAAACATATAGTGTTTAATTGGCAAAATATGACCATCCCCAAGTATAACAATAACTGTTTCAACACACGATTTCACATCAAGAATCTTGCAAATCAAATATATAAAAATATGTTATGCCAAATTTCACAAAAGTGAAATTTCCCAAGTTGGTGTGAACGAATTGTTACACCCTGTTTTCATTCAGAGGTGCTATCAAGAACCATGAAATTGGAGTGAAGGGAGATGTATCCAAGACATTTGGAAGTCCTTGCAGATTGAAGTTGATGTTCACCTACTAGTTTGTGGGTTGATTTCTGTGAGGTAAATGTAGACTTTGACGGTATTCCAGATACCTGCAGTGAGAAGAAGGCCCTATACAGGAGTTTCAGAATTACAATATACTGCACTTCAGACCTGTCTAACCCATGCAAGTAGAGGGGTTAGGGTTAGGGTCAGGCATTAAGAAAGATAAGAGTGAATCACTGAATTTATGAGGTAAAACAGATGTTGTAGAAAGAACAAGTTGAAAAGAGCCAAGTAGATATAGTGCACTGTTAACTAGTTCATGGAAGCAGCTGTAGTAGATGTAGAAGAGACAGCATGCCTGTGTTGGTAGTGTAATGCTTACCAATCAACCAAATGGCTTTTTAGTGGTGATGATCTATGCTATTTGTGTATCAATAGCACCATCCCAGACATGTAAGCAGTATTCTAATATAGGTTTTGCTTATGGCATTGTCGAGACTCAGCAACTGTTCAGAGCTGAAGTTGTGACTTTGATGTTTGGTACCAGGTTAGTCTAAACAATGCACAACTATGATCAAAAGCATTGTAGCTATTACCATCACATCTTTTTGTATATTTAGAACTACATTTTACAATGTGTCTTCTATTTTTATTTTTTTTTAAGATGATAGGTTGTGATTTAAGATTTGGCTACTATTTCTAGCATATCAAGTGGTCTCATAGAAGCTCAAGCTTGGTTCTGATAAAAGAAGTGTGGTTTTTGGAATGCAATTCTAGCTATGTAGGAGACATGGTCACCATTGTGAGATCTAGCATTTGTAGCAACTCTAAGACGATTTAACTGTATAATCTTCATGTATAATAAAGTTGAAACATAGTGTTTCTTTTATGTGTGCAGCGATTTTGTTGGAGTGCAGTTTGACCCTTTCGATACCAACCCGGCTGAAACTGCCTCTGGCTCTGTAGTACAAATGTCTTGTTATCATAAGTTCTGAATTAAAATCTTCCACCAAACCTTAGTCACAATTTATGTTCCTAACACTAGTTTAATGATAACTAAGTTATTTTACTAAATTCTTTGTTATATTTAAAATTAATTGAAAGAAACACAGAGCATCACAAAATAAGTATGGTAATGAAAGGGTTAAGGAAAACAGTTTTTCATATCCTATTGGATGGTATTTTCTTAATTTCTATTCCCTGAACTGGGACATGTCTGGAATGACGTGTCTAAGTGGCATGTATGTGATGCTTTCTTCAAAATCATTGCCTGCATGCAGCAAAATATGCAACAGTTAACTACTAGAATTATTTCAAACACCTACATCTTTCCCCTAAAAGTGTGTTTTTCCGCATGCCAAAATAAGAAAACCAGTGTTATTATTCTTTTACTTATCTCAGTCATTTGACTGCAGCCATGCTGGAACACTGCCTTGAACAAATCGACCACAGGACTTTTTTTTTTAAGCCTAGTACTTATACTATCAATCTCTTTTCCCGAACTGCTAGGTTACAGGAAACGTTAACACACCAACACTGGTTGTCAAGCAGTGATAGGGGAGGACAAACTCAGACACAAACACACACCTATATGATGGGCTTCTTTTAGTTACTGTCTACCAAATCTCACAGGGCTTTGGTCAGCTCGAGGCTATAGTAGAAAACAGCTGCCCAAGGTATCATGTAGTAAGACTGAACCTGGAACCATGTGGTTGGAAAGTAAGCTTCTTACCACACAGTCACATATTTATTTATTTCTCTTTTCCAATTTCAATAATCTTATTCTAAAATTCATGCCTTTAGAAGCAAATCAAAGCTCATAATTTCTGGTAACAAAATCCTTTTATACTTACTTTATTTGGTATTTAATGCATATTTCTAACACTGTACTTAATTCTCTAGATATTCCCGGTAAAGTAATATTTAGAACCAGTCTGTTCAAACTTTGATTCCCATTTCAGTTAACTACTTATTTAAATCTATTAGTAGCCATATCTACAAAATGTATTACTTCTGATTTTAAACATTTATCTAATCTATACTTGCACATCTTTCTATTTCAGTTAGCCATTTGTCTAGTCTGTTAAAGATTATCTGTTTTGTCTAACTAGATATCAAAAATTTATCTCCTTTCTTTCATCATCATCATTATTCACCGTCCATTTTCCATGCTGGTGTGGGTTATACAGTTTGACTGGGACTGGTAAGCCAGCGAGCTGCAGCAGACTCCAGTCTGTTGTGGTTTGGTTTCTATAGTTGGATGCCCTTACTAATGCCAACCACTCCACAGAGTATACCAGGTGCTTTTCACATGTCACCAGCACTGACACAACTACCATTTCACTTAGCTTGATGTGTTTTCTCAAGCCCAGCAAATCACCAAAAGTCTCAGTCATTTGTCATCACCTCTGTGAGACTAACTTTGCTTAACTATATATCTAGTATATTAGATACCATATCTCAAGACCCTATCACTATTGTTACTACATGTATCTTCCTTTGTAACTATATATTTGTAATCTTTCACTTGAGTTTCTTGTACTTCTCTCCTGATTCTTGTTCCTTGATCTCAATTCTTGTATACCCTCTCTCTTTTACTCTTTTACTTGTTTCAGTCATTTGACTGCGGCCATGCTGGAGCACCGCTTTTAGTCAAGCAAATCAACCCCAGGACTTATTCTTTGTAAGCCTAGTACTTAGTCTATCGGTCTCTTTTGCCGAACCGCTAAGTTACGGGGGACATAAACACATCAGCATCAGTTGTCAAGCGATGTTGGGAGGACAAACATATACTACATACATATATATATATATACACATATACGACAGGCTTCTTTCAGTTTCCATCTACCAAATCCACTCACAAGGCTTTGGTCAGCCCGAGGCTATAGTAGAAGACACTTGCCCAAGGTGCCACGCAGTGGGAATGAACCCAGAACCATGTGGTTGGTAAGCAAGCTACTTACCACACAGCCACTCTTGCGCCTGGATAATTAATTTATATCTTGTTAGCATTTTTATTCACTGCAACCATATCAGGTCTTCTGCTCTTCTTATCCTATGACCACATTAACTGATGAAATTCCCAAAGGATTTTGATGTCCTGAGTCTTGAATATACTGGGAGTTGGTGTTTATGCTATTTCTCTGTTCTTTATAACTTATACTTTGCATATAATTTTTTATAGGTAGTCCAGGCCACGTTATCATGTCTTATATATCCCTTCTGAATTAATTTACTGCATTCACTTATTACTTGTACACTTTCTCAATATTCATTTCACATTCAGTTGTTTTACCAATATAGAAGTTTGTTTGCAAAGAACTGTTCTTATGTTTACAAAGTTCAGTACTTCAGTTTCAGGTTCATGACTAATTTTTTCATGAAGTCTGTTTTTCAATCAATTAT
Organism: Octopus bimaculoides; assembly: GCF_001194135.2. Classification (NCBI taxonomy): domain Eukaryota; kingdom Metazoa; phylum Mollusca; class Cephalopoda; order Octopoda; family Octopodidae; genus Octopus; species Octopus bimaculoides. The sequence continues at coordinate 120,228,976 of NC_068983.1, read as the reverse complement.
GAAAATACTCACAGTGTAAAAGGAATTAGTAAAATAAGTAAATTTTTTCAATATTAAACTACTTTTTCATACATATCTTAATAAAAATTTCTTACATAAAATTATGATGAAATGTTTTAATTTAATTATGAAGAATTTAAAATGAAAAGCTTTGTATCATAGAATTAGGACTAGTCTCAGCCAGGTTTATTATCAAAAGCTTTAAGGTCTGATATTTTAATCCACAACAATAATTTATCCACATCTATGAATTCATCAACTTTCCTAAAAGTTTCAAACATATATTTTCCTTTCTCACAAAATAGTTTTTTTCTTTTTCTTGATATCTTCTGAGTTCTTTTTATACTTTTTATACTATATATCCTTCAGAATCTTTAATATCTTCCAACAGTTTTATACTATTTTCCAACTTCTATATACATCTCATAGTTAATTAATAATTTCTCTTATCGTTTACAAGATATTCAGATTCTGCTTAAAGAGCTTTTTGTGAGATGTAAATTGCATCTATTCATTGCATTTCTTAAGCTAATATTCTTTGCACACTCTAGATACCCTCTTCCCTAAAAGAGATATAGACATAAAACAGGTACAATATTTTGGGCCTGATATAGTCAGTTTAAATGCTAAAGGGTTAATGAAAAGTCAACACTAATTGTTATAGAGATCACCATGCCAGACATGCAGGAAACATTGCTTTCTACTGAATTCACAGTTCATTAGATATTTTTTATTCCTGCCTAGTTACAGCTAACACAATCATCACTAACTCCACCTCTAGTGTTGGTTTAAGCAAATATAGAAATCTTCATTGAGAAGATTTCTTCTTTTTTTTTCTTCAAAATTCTACATTCATGTTTCTCTCTTAGATGAAATCAAAATGGTCATCTGGCAGACTGATAACCAGACTGGTTAGTTTTTGAGAAGTGAAGTAGCTTTTAGGCTCTGCATTGCATGAAGATAACTTTTGCACATCTAACAATCATTTTGTTGGTGTTATAATAATAATAGATAACCAATGGTGGTGTCCTGTACATATTGTAGACTGAATTATTTACCTGCACTGCTGTATTACAGTTGTGAATACACCACATAGAAGGGTTGAGAAATGTTGGCTTTCATGTGTATGAAATGTAAAGGGACATACCTACCATGTGTTGGGTCAAAGGGGAAAATACCACAAGTATTCAGGATAGAATTGGCAGAGCGCTCATCAGTAAATTGACTTGAAGTAACAAAAAATACAGAATGGAGGGTTTCTTGTGCAGCAGAATAATGTGGATGGTTTTTCCCCTTTTTTTTTCATCTAAAGGGGACAGGTCAGTGGTGGTCAGGTAAGAGCTTAATTAAGAGGTGAGAAACTTGTCAAAAGTATTTAGATAGTCAGTGTATTGGATAAGAATATGAGGAAGCAAGGAAACTGCTGTTATGAGGACTAACTGGTCAGTGGTTCAGTACCTTAATTACATACTTTCTCTCTCTCTCTCTGTACTGTGGGCTGGCATCCAACATAATCAAATAATTACTTAATAGACAATAGCTTTTATTTTTATCTTTTGCTCACAAAAATATGGTATATCAAAATAAAGAAAATCTAGAATGAATTCATTCTAGATTTATTTGTATGTCCTAAAAATAATGTCATGATGTCATACTGGTATAGAATGACAAGTCCTTGTGGCCATGTCCACACAATTGATACTACATTCAGTGGTATGCTCAAATGAGCAGTGAATGCATAGAGAAAACAAATACAGTATCAATATGTCATCAATGAATGATTGCCTAAGAGCATGTTTGTTATAGCAGACTATCAGTAATGACACTACACTGTCTTGTTTTCAGAAAATATTGCTTTTCATTAGGGTCGTTAACTGTCCAGACAAACACACGTACACCACGCTTCTTCCAAAAATTATGGTATAACCTGGAATATAAGAACAATATAGATTAGAATTATTTTGCTGCTTAGCATGTTATTTAAGCATGGGAAGGACAACAATGACAACAGTGATAATGATGAAGATGGTAATGATGATAATGACAACAATAACGATGATGAATAATTAACAGATTAAATGCCATCACTTTTCTACCATCAAGAATTGACAACAACTATAAACATTCAAAATATACTCTAACTTTGTCTTTAAAACCTATACCTGCCACTGAATAACAGTTGTACTGCATATGACCAGCAGATGTGAAACAAAGTGCTTTCCTCCATTTAATCATTCTTTCTAGAACTATATTATCCCATATGTACTTCCATTTTTAAGATAATAGTGTGCAACTTGAGGGAGTTTTGGTTGGTATTTCTGGCAGGTTGCATGGCTATGTAGAAGCTTCTTTGATTGTTTGTATATCTAGTATATACAATGTCGAATTGATAGTCATCAGATTGAATGCTTTGCAGTATTTGTTCCAACTCTCAATGTTGCAAGTTCAAATCCTGCTCCAGTCAACTTTGCCTTTTATCTTTTCAGAGTCAATAGAAAAAAGTATCAGCCTGGAATGGTAGATTGGCAGAATGTTAAAAACTGCTTGCCAAGAAACTGTGTTTGTTTCAGCTCAGTGTATCCTGAGTTCAAATACTGGCTCCTCTAATCTACAAAAAAGAAAGCCATTTGGAGCCCATTGGTGTAAATGGTGGTGGATTTAGGAAGTCCTCAAAAAATGCCCAAATATGTTAGTCAATCATTTTCACTGCAAGGAGACATTCAGTATAGTGCACTCAAAAAAGAAGACCAATAAACCAATGCTCAAAGATAGTCTCATATGAATATCTTGTCTTTATGTATATACGTGTCCATCCTATTTAAGATGGTATGGTTTGAATCAGAGGAATTTCATTGCAATTTTAGCTGGTTGGGTGATTGCAGAGAGATTCCCACATTAGCAGAGTAAGTTAAGTTAATCACTGCTCCATGTTGGCAAGAATTTATTAGGAAACTTATATTTCTAAATAAAGCAAGGATATTTTAGTGTGGTCAAAAATTTCCAGTACAGATCTTTCTAGGACATTGCTTGACCATCTAGAACATGCATTATTTTACTTTTGAATGCAGTACAGCAATATTTCCTTGTCTTAAAGAGAGAAGATGACAAAGGGTGAGTGAGCAAGTTTATTAATAGATAAACTGACAGGCGTACGAATGAACAAACGAAGGCATGGTAAAAGGAACCACAATTAATTGAGCATATTATGCTTCTCAGCTGCAGAAATTGCAGGATGCCATCAAAGCAGGGAGGCATGGCATGCTGACCAAAGGAGTCTGCCTCCTCCAAGACAACTCCCCAGTTCACAATGCTGATGTTACCCAGATGAAAGCACACTCCTGCAGCTATGAAATCCTTACTCTCCTGACCTCGCACCATCTGACTTCCACCTCTTTCCAACCATGAAGTTTTTTTGAATGATGATGAAATTATTTCCAAGGTAAAGTCTTGACTCCAGATGCAACCAACGGACTTCTACAGACGAGGTCTTCATAGCTGCATAAAACTACAGGAGAAGTGTGTCACCATTGATGGTGGCTATGTAGTCAAGGACTAAAAATTATACCAAGTTTCATTTATCCCAGTCTTTGGGAAGTGGGTCAGGAGAAATCTTTAATGAACACCCCTTGTATGTGTGTGTGTGTGTGTGCATGTATGCATGTGTATATACATACACAAATGCACATGCATATACAGTACTTACATACACAAATATACATAATAGTTTCATTTTCCGTGTATAGTTATTGAAAGTTAGCCCAGCTATGTTTTAGAATTTCAATTGTCTCTATACTATCACTGAATATCAATAAAAGACTGGTTTCTTACGAAGACTAAATGCCATAATATTACATCACAAATGGGAAAAGTGATTGTGTGATATTCATGCATTTCTATATGACAATTTGCCTGCTGTTTACGCATACTGGAAGTAAAGGTAGTAGGCAAATGAAAATAATTCAAGGGAGATAACTCCTTTATACTATAGTGTCAATTAATGATAACAGCTGCTTTGCCGAGCAAATAATCTCCGTAAATACTCGAACGTCCCAACTTTGCATTTTCTTTCCTATAAAACTCTAAAGCTTTGCACTTAATTAAAAGAAAAAAATATAATTCATCACGTAATTTTATTTTATAATTGAATAGTGAGGAACCGGATAGTCGATGTTTATACAACCTTAGTTCTGCACTTTAAACACAGTTTTGAATGAAGTTTGACAGTGATCTTCACTCAACAACAGTCAATAAAATTTTGGGAATTCATTATAATTGCTAAATTGCTGCAACTAGCGTTTGACTTCTTTCCTTGATCCCACTACTTATAGTACGGTCCTTCCCAAATATTTAATTCATCAACTTGTTTGAGTTCTTTCCCTTGTATTTCAGTTGGATTTACTATTTGTGTTTAATAGTTACCATTATTTTTGCTTTTCTTCAGTCTATATTTCCATTCCTTACCTTCTAGCAGTTGTATCAAGATGTGTTGTTAGACTTCTCAAAGTTCTTTCATTATGTCAATATCGTAGGCAAAACAGATATTAATAACAACAGTTATTACTGATTTTTCTACTTCCTATTTAAACATTTCCTTCAAAAGTTTCAAAAGCTTCTGTATTGAAGAAACACAGTAAAAAGTCTTGAAGAACACATCTTTGACACTAACTGTGTCCCACTTTTTTTCATTTATTTACATGTTCCATCATTCATTCTCATTAGCACTACACATCCAGTAAAGCATATTGACTTCTTTTCTTTCCAGCCTTTACAAATTCTCTCCATTCTATGTTCATATTTTGCTAACATACAGTATTGCATTTTGTACATAAGCAGCATATAACATTTCCTTATACAACCAGATAGAGAATCCTTGAGTTACCATCAGAAGTAACAGATCCCAGAATTTTACCACAACCCTTTCTTACTCTGGCCACTACAAAGTTTTCACTATGAGTTAACTAACCTTGCTATGTCTATGGAGCTTCCAGTTAGGGATAAAGAATCTTTTAAATTCACACTACTTACTACTCCCATGTATCTGTTACTTACAAAATCCTTTTTCACTGTCATTCTGCCTGTAATCCCAGTTCATCATTTACCTTAGGTACACCATATGGAAATCCTACTGACAGCTTTTCTGTATATCAAGCATGACCACTTTCCAGACAATTGTATATTTTGTATTCTTTGTTGCTTTTCTCTTTGCCAGATTTAATTTTAGATTTCTTGATTTGATGATTTATTGGAATGTCTAGAAATTTTTTCCAGTTCTTTAAACCGAATTAGATTTGTAAACTAGGTCATCAGCACTTATGAGTTTCCATGGATGGATGGCCAGTTTTGAATACCTCTCTTATGGTCTATGAATATAGTGTAGACAGAGTTAGGCCTCTCAAAGTGAGAGACAAACTGCTGTTGATAACAAATAAAAGCAGTCCAGAAAAATATAACTTACCCAGAATATGTGTCCCTATTCATGAGAAATGCTGAGTTACCGCAGAGATACCACAGAAATGTATACTGACCAACTTCTAAAATAATGTCTATGGGTCGTGCTATTATCTGCCGCCAGAATGTTTTCTGTCGCTCCTCACCATCAATGAAACATTTAGAATAAATTTGGTGTCTATGAGTTAAAGCAGTCAAAATATTTGGATCTGCTTTTCTCACCTAAAAGGAACAGAAACACAAATAGCAAACATTTATTAAATGATAATTAAAAGTTCAAATTAAATGTATAAGTAATTGTTGAAACTGAAAATATTAAAGAAATGATAAAAATAAAAATAAATGAAAACTGCATCATCATCATCATCATCATCATCGTTTAACGTCCGCTTTCCATGCTAGCATGGGTTGGACGATTTGACTGAGGACTGGTGAAACCGGATGGCAACACCAGGCTCCAGTCTGATTTGGCAGAGTTTCTACAGCTGGATGCCCTTCCTAACGCCAACCACTCAGAGAGTGTAGTGGGTGCTTTTACGTGTCACCTGCACGAAAACGGCCACGCTCGAAATGGTGTCTTTTATGTGCCACCCGCACAAGCCAGTCCAGGGGCACTGGCAACGATCTCGCTCGAAAATCCTACAGGAGCCAGTCAGGCGGTACTGGCAACGGCCACGCTCAAAATGGTGCATCTCATGTGCCACCCGCACAAGAACCAGTCCAGGGGCACTGGCAACGATCTTACTTGGCTTGCCGGGTCTTCTCACGCACAGCCCATTTCCAAAGGTCTCGGTCCGTAGTCATCGCCTCGGTGAGGCCCAATGTACGAAGGTCTTGCCTCACCACCTCAGCCCAGGTCTTCCTGGGCCTACCTCTTCCACGGGTGCATATTATGATATATATATATAATTTTTAACATGACTAACACTCAAAAATTAAATTTAAAATTCTAAACCTTTAGTTAATTTGTCTTCTTAATCTATCCTCATGCATGTGTGTGCATATGTGCATGCATACACACATGCATGCATATCTTATAATTGAGTTTGAACTTTCTGTCTAAAACTGGATTTAAAGCTATTAATGACAATTCTATAAACACATATATTGTAAATGACTCTTAATCTGTTGGAGAAGATTAAGAATAGGCCTTTTTAATCCCAATTTTATGACATTACACAGATGAGAGCTAAATCTTTTCTTTGATAGGATGCAGATTAAATAAAGGAAACATTTGCCTTGTTTTCTGATGGTATCTACAACTAGATTAACTCTAAAATAAAGTTATTTTCACCAGAAACACAATGAAGCACATGTAACAGATTTGAACTCATGATGTATGAGGAAGTAGTCTAACATCTTATTAACTCAGCCATTTCACCATCGTTACTAATACATAAGGCACAAGCTAATTGAGAGAGCATCTAAGTCAGTTTGTCATGTCACATCTTGGATGTTTGGAGGGTGGTTAGCTCCTCTGATGACAAAGAGGAGAGAGAAGCCAGCCCTAAAAGGAATGTCACTCACCCAGGTAGATAGACGATTTTGAAATGAAATAGAAGAGCAATGATCTTTAGACCAGGAGAGGGCATGTGGAAGAATGAAGGGAGCAATAAGGAGAAGAGGACTGGAAGTGAGGGGAAGTGACGTCACTCCAAAAAGCAGGGTCTTTGAACAGCTTTTTTTCTTCAAAAGGGCATTGAGTGCAACAGACATGTTTTGGAGAATCCTTTTAGGGTAATAGTCATTTCTGGCCAGAAGCTTGGGCAGAGTGCATCTGAGAGTATGATTCCTGAGTTTTGCTAGTTCCTGTGACTCAAAGTTTGGATATACTATTACTAATTGCATCTGGAGGTAAGAGCAATCTTATTTGTGCCTTACAACTATACTCAACACTTCTCAGTTTCTTTTTAATTTTCACCTCCTTTCTTTTGCCACTTTTCAATCCTACCTTTTGCTACAATTCAGTAAAATTAAATGCACCACATTTATATATGCATACACATATGCCTAAACAAATCAGAGTATTAATTTATTGTTTATAATTTATATATCTTTTATCTTTTATATATCTTTTATTTGTTTCAGTCATTAGACAGCAACCAGGCTGGGGTTAGACCCCAGTACTTTTTTTTAAAGCCTGGTGCTTATTTTATAGGTCTTTATTGCTGAGCCACTAAGTTACAGGAAAGCAAACACACCAGTACTTGTTGTCAAGTGGTTTGGGGGGGACAAACACAAATACGCACGCACGCACGCACGCACGCACGCA
>NC_068983.1:120204248-120220933 GCF_001194135.2 Octopus bimaculoides | reverse complement strand
ACGCACGCACTACAACAGGCTTCTTTCAGTTTCTGTCAACCAAATCCACTTACAATGCTTTTTGCTAGCCCACGGTTATAGCAGAGCACACTTGTCCAAGGTGTCATGCAGTGGAATTGAATCCACTTTATTTAGTTTTATATTACTTATTCACATTTGAAAGTCTGTTGATGGTGTTGATGTTGTCATCATTGTTGTGACTGTGGCTAACAAAAGTTTATCATAGTATTGGCTTCAAATTAGACACAAGGCCAGCATGTTCAAGGATGAGGTTAAGTCAATTACACTGACTTCTGTGCTCAACTGGTATTCAATTTTATCAACCCCAAAAAGATAAAAGGCAAAATCAACCTCAGCAGAATTTAAACTCAGAATATACAGACAAACAAAATGCCACCAAGCATTTTACCTGGCATGCTAACAATATAGGGTCAGGCTGTTGCTCTCAAGCACTATAGGCAACAAGTAATCCAGTACAATCAGTCATGTGGTCAGGTCATTGATAACTAAAACAGCAACCATCCAAGGCTTGCTTGATGAAGAGAGTAATTTTTGGACACCTCGTGGGACAAAAAACAAGACTGTCAAAGTGCAGAGGAACTCATGAGAGTCAACAGCCATCCAGTAGTAAGTATATGTGTGTATGTAATGTGTAATGTGTATAATATATATATAAATCCACACTGCCTTGGGAAAGGTAAAGACTATGGGAATCAACCTTGCTAGCAACTCAAGGAGCAGAGGCCTACAGCATAGGTGGAGCTCTCCAACCATGTAAGTCAATTCACCTAGGGGTAGGCCACTCCAATGTAAAGCCTACAGCTTGCAGGTCACCAAAACCATCTTAGCTCACTGAGCGACTGTAGTCAGAACTCCAAGTCTAAAGAGTGTGACTGGATTGCACAGACTGTACTTGCCCTGTATTTAACTAAAATTAACAAGATATCTTGTTTACTGCACAATTATTGTTTAACCCCAGGTCAGATCTGATTGAGAAGACAGATGATCAGAAACATTCCGGCTTTGACTATCCCATATTTTGCATATATAGAACTGCACTGACCAACATGTCCTTCTTGCTTTAATATAGTAGGGTTTGATTTTGAGAGACATTTCACCGCTATGTCTAACAGGCCAAGCAACCATTTAAAGGTTCTCTTATTGGCTCAACTTGCCAGATACTGAATGGAAATGAGGACAGACAAAACATATTTATACATCTGCCAATAATTGCAGTTACGAGTAAAAGATGTTGAGAAAAACAGTAGAGCCAATACATGTACTATCTGAAACAACATGGAAACCTCTATGTAGTAGCTCAATCTGCTACAAATAGTAGCCAAATTTCCCTCACTTTATATCACATCCAGTTGTCTTGCAAAAGCTAGGGCACATTGAAAAATATAACCTTAGATAAGCCAGTTAAAATAAGGATGAGATGGTAACAGCTGGAAATCCTCTGTTCATAGGTTTACTAGAAAAAGGTTGATCTGAGATTAATCAACACATAATATTGTAGCACAAAGGCAGTGAGCTGGCAGAATTGCTAGCATGCTGGGCAAAATACTTAGCAGCATTTTGTCTACCTTCACATTCTGAGTTCAAGTTCCACCAAGTCTGAATTTGCCTTTCATCTTTTCAGGGTCAATAAAATAAGTACCAGTTAAGTACTGGGGTCAATATAATTGACTTAACCCCCCCCCCCCAAAAAAAAATTGTTGGCTTTGTGCCAAAATTATTTGCAATCAATAGTATAACACAAACATAACTATCACATATTCCATATGTTATACAGATGATGAATAAGTGGAAGGGATGCAATTTTGATGCTTAGACTCTCAGCCGAGTCAATGGAAGGAGGAAAAAGAACTATGGGAAGATGAAAGAGAAGAAAACGGAAGCTGTAGAGTAAAAACGTATTACACTTACCCTGTAGATAATATTGGGGTAGAAAGAACACACAATAGCTTCTTTGTAAAGATTTGGGTACTTGGTAAACAACTGACTGAGAACAACAACAGTCTGTAACATGAGAAATATATCATTAGTAGGAAGTAACCATGAATGAATTATGAATTATATATAGAGGAATTCAAGACAGGTTGCCCCTGGGAGCTCCTCTATGCTGATGACCTGGCCCTCATAGTAGAATCACTACCAAAACTAGAGAAGAAATTTCAGGTGTGGAAGCAAGGTTTAGAATCGAAAGGCCTTAGAGTCAATGTTGCAAAGACCAAAGTTCTAGTAAACAGGTAAGCGAACATATCACACACCCCTTCAGGTAGGTGACTAAACCTTTCATATCCCACCAAACAGATAACAACACCTTATGTGGGTGAAGACCTTCTTTAGCTTGATGTGCTGGTGTTTCTCCTTCCCCTACCCACTCTCTTCAGCGTTTGACATTTTTATAGAGAACCCATTTCTCATCACCAGTCACTATTTGGTCCAAAAAAGGTTCATTCGTGAGACATGACAGCAAAGAAGAGCACACATTCACTCTCTACACACGATTAGACTTGGAAAGTTTGTGAGGAACCCATTGACCTAATTTGCTGACTTCCGATGGCACACAGGTATCAATGAATAGTTGAATGACCAAATACAAGCTTTTCTGCTAGTTCCTCAATAGTTACAATGGCATTTTTTTCCAACAGGGTTTGCAGGACATCCTCATCAAGCTCTACAGATCTTCAAGGATGAAGCTCATCTTCTAGGCTGTAGTTTCCAGCTCAGAATTTCTGGAAGCACCATTGACACTGGCTTATGCTTATTGTTCAATCCCCATATACTGCATTAATATTCCTTGCACTTTCCATTGCATTGTTGCCTTTGTCGAACTCATAAATCAAAATATGTCAAATATGTTCCTTGTCACTTCCATTATAGCTTTGAAGAAATAACTGTTAAAATCGAACTGCATTCTTCAAAACTTGCACTAAGAATAAGTATAAGGTAAAATTACTACCTGCTTTTATAGTAAGGTGATGCAGGTAGTTTATCCCAACCCCTCTAACTTTTAGTTCATGCAATTGAAAAAACCGCATTATTTATGGGATGACCCAATATATATGAATCTACATATATGTGTGTGTGTGTGTATATATATATATATATATATATATATACAGTTATCCTTCAACTGCCGTGGGTGTTACATTGCTGGTACTTTGAGCTGGCCCTATGTGGAGTTATTGCATTGGACTCATATAAATCTTGCAAAGCACATCAACTTTTGCATCACAAATGGTGGAAATCATATTGAAGATGTTATTTGTTAATATTCCAATTGAATAAATTGTTGTTGAAAATTTTATGTGTATTTCTAGAAAATATACATTTTGCCTGTGTCTAGACTTTAGGGACACCCTGGACACCAGAAACACATATACATACAAACTCTAACACACATACACATGCACACGCACACACACACATACACACCACACAATAAGAAAGCAATAGAATTACCTCAGCTGCACTCCTCTTGCAGTCAATAAACATTTTTAGTTTCAATTGTAAGCAAACCATAACAGCTTCCTCCAGTTGTGGGACCCTCACTTTTCCATAACTGGCTCTAGAATAGAAAACAGAACAATAGAGAACATGAAAATACACACAAACACACACACACATACACAAATACATATATGCATACATGCAGAGGCAAACTGGGAAGGAGAAGTAAGGTATGAGGTTCGTTTTCCTAGTGTGGTAGGTTAGTTTTGAGCAAGTAAAACAACCCAAAACTTTTTTTGTTTCTAGTGACAGAAAATGGTTTGCAGACATCACTGTCCACAATCCACAACAACAGTGTCCATTATGTGTCTGTTCTGTGGCAACACTTCACCTGTACAGCTTGTGAAAGGCAGAAACACTTATTACATCTTGTGAACAGACAATAATTCTTTATAACTCCAGGTGAAATCTACATAGATAAACATAGGCAAAAACTATAGCTGTTGCTTCTCAGAACCTTAGTTTAAAATAGACATTTAGGAATCTACATTGTTAGTGACAGCATGCAATTCTTGTGTCAATCCTGCTTCCTTCTTGTACCAAGAAAACATCCACTTTAGGATATTATTGTCGTCTCTATTCAGTTGTGCAAAGTAAAAGGAAAACAACCTCCAAACGTCACATGCTTGTTGCTGACTGATGATAGATAACAGATTGTTCATAGACACTCCCCACACACACATTTGAAATATCAGGAAGAATATAACAGATGAAAACTGAGTGAAATATTATATAATGATTAGACTGTGTAACCAATCGAATTTAAACATAAAATAGAATATTTGTATGTCTCTCTTGTTACTTCTTTGTTGATACAGCTCATTGATTTGGAAAGCCTTTTCCCAGATAAAACGTGGAAAAGAATGCTAGTTATTTTGAGCAAGGATGTCAACTTGGTCATTAGAAGCAACGTTACAAGGAAATGATCAACAGATAACCTTCTCTGTTGATGATAATGTAAACTTTCATGACATATATGCCAGTGGCCATGAAACATCATTAACTAATATTCATGCTAATGGGGATTATTTTTAATCTCACTGTTGCTCTATAATGTGTAACATCCTATTCTTGAGAAAAAATGTCTTCAATGTAAGAAACATGTTTGAACAGACTCTATAGTGAAGTGTCTTCAACCTTTGTTTTGTTTTGTTTTTTATTGTTTAGTAGGAGGGAAGGGCAGTGCTTCTGACCTTTTACAAGGCAGCAAAAACTGATGGGAGGAAGGGGAAATGCATCCCCAAACTGAAAACCTAGCCTAAACGTTTTCAACAGAATAAATGCCATTAAAAGTACCCAAGGACCAAGTGGTGGTGTTACACCATAAGACATTTAGGAAAATGAACATCAAAGGATTCCAGTTATATATTTGGAGTTATATAATGGACCCAAGTAGTGCATCCATTAGATTACTGCATAATACTTTAAGGAAGAAATTTCAGAGATACAAAGCACTCAATACACACACTAGTTTTATTTACAAGCCAGAATACTGTATCAAACTCATCTGTGTTTTATGTTTGCCAATAAGTACAATGAATGGAAGCTTGTCAATGATGAGTTGTATGTTTTATAATGGCTGTCATTAGTTGATGACAATGACACTAGCAAATATGTTGAACTTCAGACTATGTACAGTATGTATCTGTAAACAAAATATTTCTAATTAAAATCAACAAAGTAGTCAGAGAGCCACAATAGATTGTACAGTCACAACTCTATGCTTGCTCCACCTGGGCTCACCGACATATGCCCTGAGACACCTGAGATACACATTATACAGTCAATCTTGTTATCAGAAAAGACTCTATAGCAGCTCCTCTATCTCAAGCACTGATTACAACACAGACACACCAGAACTTATCTGCCAGTTCTACTGAACTTTTATAACAGTGGATAGACTTTGGACATAGGTTTCTTCATGCTGATAGCAATTTCTATATTTACAGACTTATTATCAGTTCATCTCAGCTTAGGATATAATTGATTCTTTTAAACAGAAGATATGTGTACTGGTGTGCCATGGAACAAAAGAGAGATCAGTATTCTGAGTGGAGCCATTCAATTTTATAGCAAATCAGACCCTCATTAGCCTACCAACCCTGGCAACTATCCATATTAACAAATTAGAATGACTTAAAAATGAACATCATCATCATTATTATCATTCTTTAATGTCCATTTTCCATACTGGCATGGATTGGACGGTTTGACCAGAACTGACAAACTGGAGGAGTTGCACCAGGCTCCAGTCTGATTTGGCTTGGTTTCTACAGCTGGATGCCCTTCCTAATGCCAACCACTTTACAGTGTGTGTGCTGGGTGCTTTTAACGTAGCACCAGCACAAGCACTTCTGTATGGCACCAGCACGAGTGCTTTTTATGTGGCACCAGCACAGGACTGTTGCAGGCCAATCCTCTTCATATGGCAAAAAAATTAGATAAAATGAAAGAAACAAACAAAAGATAATTAAACTGACTTCATGTAGACACTTAGACTATGTTAAGATGGATGGACAAATGTTAAACTAGGTTTATGGTGAACATCAAGTTAGAAAATCTCCAAACATATTTATTAGCACAAAGAAAACTATCAGCAAATATACCTGTGTTCATGTTTAGCTGCAGCATTCAAGTCAAGAATTTCTTCGAGGGTGTGGTCACGTACAAAACCTGTTCCATTTGTGGTGCGATCAAGGGTATCATCATGCATAACAATAGGATAACAGTCTCCAGTAAATTCAAGGTCAAATTCTACAGCAACTGCACCATTTTTCTTAGCCTAGAAAAGAAAATTTAATTTAGAGACTAAATATTTTGGTACAAACATAATTCTTTTATCGTACTCTACTGGATATTTTAATATCAAATCTCAGACTGCCCATATTATCAAAAATTTTACACTCTGATACTCTTTATGGCTACTTGTTAGATACAACCTACCCAAACACCCCCCCACACACAAACACATACAGTATAACCATACAAGTTTCAATCATACAACAAAAATTGTATGGTTGTTTAGGACCCAAAACACATTTACTACAGTAGAAACATTTTGAGACCAACATATTAAACTGTTTTCTACCTGAGAATCATACTAAGGTATACACATGTCTGTGGAATACGTTACAACATTACACCTTTGTTCAATCAACAGGTTGTGTAGTAAATCAAACAATTGGATACTCATACATTGAAAATGAGGGGAGAGTTCAATGTGTCATTCTTAAAATGGTTAGGTGTGATTTGAGAGTGATTTAGTTGCTTATTCTAGCAGATTAAGGAACCACATGAAGCTTTCTTAACTGGCTCATTGCCTTTATTACTGATAGTTGAAATAATACACAAATTTTAGTTATTAAACCTCTCCAGTTGACTGTTTGCAAATTTGACTTATTTGATTAATATCATTGACTGGATTTTTGCTGGCAAAACCCAACACTAATCTTGTCAGTTTTTACTAATTAACTGTATTCAATAGTGCTTATCATTGTGTTAACAATAACAGGTCATTTGCCTCACTCCAAATAACAACCAAGTTACATGACATGAAGGTACAACTCTGAAATATATAATCAGGTTAGTTTGAGATTTACGTATTTCAGAAAGGAAGGATACATTAGATCAGGGGTTTTCAAACTTTTTGACTTGCGGACCCCTTTATTTATACATAAATATTTGCTTAAAATAACATATATTTTTACATTTATTTATTTAACAGTATTTAACAAATAGGTTTATTGTCAATTAAAAGATTTTGATTAAAAAACATATCCAAAATCAAATTGCCCATAAAAAGTATTTGCTGTCCACGGACCCCCTGTCTTGTCCTTGTGAACCCCTGTGGTCCGCGGACCACAGTTTGAAAACCCCTGCATTAGATAACAGTCCCAGATAAGGACAGGATGACTGTGACTGGAACACCATTAATCATAAATCTGCTTAATTAAAACTGACTTGGAAATATACAACAAAGACTGAATTAAACTACTTCATCTTCTATAAAGTAAATAACCATGAACTTTGAAATAAACTTAAATACTTATAAATACCTGTAATGATGTTTGAGATGGAAATGTAGATTTCCTAAGTGTCTAGTTTAAATTAAGGATTCTGATAAGTAACAGTTGTAGCTTTTGCCCATGTTTGTCTATGCAGATTTCTGATTAAGCTGTTACATCCTGTCTGTTTATAGGCTGTAACAAGTTTCACTGCCTTTCACAGCTGCACAAGTGAAGTGTAACCAAAGAACAGACACATAATAGACACTGGAGTTGTTGTAGATTGAGAACAATGATGATTATAAACCATATTTATCTTGCCATAGAAACACAAAAAAGTTTAGGCTGAAAATGTCTAAATCTGCAGAAATGAAACATTACTGAATATTTACATCTATACACTTCACTCTATTTTAATCTCTGATCATCATCAGGTGTCTTACACCTGGTTGTATACACAATGATAGAAACAAAGGGGCAAGCAGAGTATAACATATAACTACTTCTCAATTTCTAGGGTATATTTTTTAAGTTCAGTATCTACTGATAGAGATATATGTTACAAGATATCCTTTGTCAAGTTTCTATCAATAAAAATATATTTGTTTAACTATAATAATAATGTATGCTTATTTTATTTTTATTTTATTATGATAATAAAACATAACAGATCTTCATTTATAGTTTAACAGTAAGCATGGCTTCAGCATTCTGATTGGATTTGAAGCAGAAGTGTTTTGAAACATGCATGAGTATTTATATGCAACTCTTTATATTCATATACATATATGCACACAGTTGCATGTATATGTTGTGTAATCGTGTGTTTGCTTACATACATTATATATATATATAACATATAAATATATGCATATATACATACATATATGTACATACCTACATATATATGTACATATACATGCATACATGGGTACAGGACATCAAAAAAAACGTAGACAAAACAAGACAGTGAGAACAAAATAGTAAAAACGAACAGTGAGGGCCATTAAGCCAAGACAATGTGAAGTGGTGAGTGCTAGAAAAATAAGCTTTGAGAAGAGACAGGTAAAAGCACATCTTGTCTTTAGGAAGGAAGTAGAAGAAAGAAAGATGGATGGCTGTTGGTCACATGTGAGCAACAAGAGAGTCAAGGAGGAAAAGTGAGAGAGAGAGAGGGAGGGAGGGAACGGTGAAGGGGAGAGTCCCTCTCTCTCACTCTTCCTCCTTGATTCTCTTGTTGCTCATTTTCTTCCATGCCAATAAACAAGTGAATTAGATGAATGGTTTTTTTTCTTTTACTTGTTTCAATCATTGGATTGAGGCCATGCTGGAGCACTGCTTTGAAGGATTAAGTCAAACAAATTGACTCCAGTACTTATATTTTTAAGTCTTATTCAATCAGTCACTTTTAGTGAAATTGCTGGATTACAGCAACATAAACAAACCAACACTGGTTGTCAAGCTGTAGAAGGAGGGACAAACACAAAGACACATATGCATAGGTGTGGCTGTGTGGTAAGAAGCTTAATTCCTAACCATGTGGTCCTAGGGTTAAGTCCCATTGTGTGACACCTTGAGCAAGTGTCTTCTACTGTAGCCTTGGGCCAACCAAAGCCTTGTGAGTGGATTTAGTAGGCAGAAACTGAAAGAAGCCCATCATGTGTTTGTGTCTGTATTTGTCCCCCACCACTGCTTG
Source organism: Octopus bimaculoides (assembly GCF_001194135.2). NCBI lineage: Eukaryota > Metazoa > Mollusca > Cephalopoda > Octopoda > Octopodidae > Octopus > Octopus bimaculoides. The sequence continues at coordinate 120,211,714 of NC_068983.1, read as the reverse complement.
ACACCTAGTGTTGGTATATCTGTATCCCCATAACTTAGCAGTTCAGCAAAAATGACTGATAGATTAAGTACCAGGTTTAAAAAGAAAAAGAAAAAGAAGTACTGAGGTTGATTCATTTAGCTAAAAATTCTTCAAGGCAGTGCCCCAGCATGGCTGCAGTCTAATGACTGAAACAAGTAAAAGATAAAAGACACATGCATACACCAGAAGAGTTATCTAATATGGCCTTGAAAGAATTTGAGAGAAAATCTTTCAATGGCACATGTGAGTACTTGACAAACATTCTTACTGCTAAAACTGTGAACAATATTCTTTTAATTGTTTGACACTCCTTCAATATAACAAAAACTTTTCAGCACGTCAAAATGCAGCTAGTATTATTTTACTAGGAGGTTACCAAAGAATATTTTTTCTAGACATCGTGATTTTGCACTGTTCGTTTTTATGGATTCTTTTTTTCTAATGCTGCTTTGAAAAACAGTGTGTCATTGATAAATGACAAAGCAAAATCAGGTCAAGTTTTGGGAATTGTATTGGCAAAATGCCAACAATTTTAGCAGAGTGAGCAAGTCAATGATATCGACTCCAACACTTTATTGACTAATCCTTTATTTTATGAAAGGCAAAGATGACTTCAGGATTTGAACTTAGAACATAAAGAAGAAGAAGAAACGCCATTAAGTATTTTATTCAATGTGTTAACAAGTCTACCAGCTCACTGCCTTTAGAACTGAATATAATATTGTACAGAAAGATAGGCCATATACAGATATGTCTTATGATATTGAAATGAAAGACAAGGATGGTCATAATTTAGGATATGTTGCACACCCTTGTAAGAGATATGCATATATTGCACATGACAGAGGGAATCAAATGTGAAAACACTAGTGAAAGATATAATTACCAAACAATATAAAATGTCTATTATGACTGATGAAACCACTATTATTTAAAGGCAAAATTCTCCAATGGTCTACTTGTGAACAACAGTTAGTGAGTCTTCCCACTCTATATCATTCTACTTTGACTTAGAACATTTAGAACTTGGTGTAAATTCAAAATCTATAAATAGGAAGTGGTGATTGTTCAGTGAAGAACCCAAAAGAAAATGTGATATCACTTGTAATTGTTGGAGCATTGGTAATACTAGAAAAGAATTCAAACATTACAAAACTGGCACTGTGTCAGGGACAGGTTTGAACATAAGTCTAGGTGATGCTGTAAAAGAGACTGCAGGTTTGAAACATTTCAAATATTTCGTGAAAAACTGTGTTCCTTATATTTTATGTCTTCAGAGAATTGAAATTAGCTAATTGCATATGCTAAGGCCCATCACTGCTACGCGGTGAAAATTGCTCATGTTTTCAGTGTTAAATGGGATGAAAAGAGCAAGATATGTGTTTGAACTGACCAGATCAGGCTCCTCACGCCTACCCTACAATGTCATTCTAAAAATAATCAATCACATCATTGAAATTTCAAAGCTACAAGATATTTGACTAATTCAAAACATTATGAATAAATAAGCATTAAATTTGACAGAGAAAACTGAATGCTAAAGGGCTAAACAGTAACTTGAGTTGCAGCAGCAAAACTGAATGTTTCATAAAGTACATGAAGAAGTTAACTGAACTTTCAAGGTCCCAAGATGTCAAATAATAAAGCCAGGAAATTATTATACTCAATGAGACTGATTTAGATAATATTTAAGAAGATAAATCAAAAGAATGGCAAAGTGCAAACTACACAACAATAACAGTTTTTTAAAGAGTTTCACCCTGTAAATGAGAAATTAAATTTTGTGCTTATTCCAGTAATGATGTCAAGTATCAACCAAAAAAATGGAACTAGTATCTTCTGCAAGTCACATTACTTCAATAAACTTGACATATCTGAACAAAAGTAGTTTTGAACATGACATTCCTCAAAAAATAGACTGGATGTATCTGACTTACTGTGGAAATCAGATATATCCACTTAAAATTTCATAACTCTTAACTGCTTTTCATAGTTAGGATAATGAAATTTTGAGTGGATATATCTAATTTCCACAGCAAAAGAGTAAATATGAAATCCAGGCTACTTAAATTTATGACAACTTCCAACCATAAATATAAAAAAATTAATTAACCAGATGAAATATTCAGCTGGTTCACATTGTCTCTTTACATTTATAATATAAATAGGAAGCGGTGAGCTGGCAGAATCGTTAGAATGCTGGGTGAAATGCTTAGCGATATTTCGTCTAGTGTTACATTCTGAGTTCAAACTCCGCCGAGGTTGACTTTGCCTTTCATCCTTTCAGGGTCGATTAAATGAGTACCAGTTACTTGCTGGGGTCGATGTAATCGACTTAAACCCTTTGTCTGTCCTTGTTTGTCCCCTCTATGTTTAGCCCCCTGTGGGCAATAAAGAAATAAATATACCTCTGTGAAGCAAGAAATCAATCTGGTGCTGTAACACTAACATCGGATTCATTGCTTGAAAATATAACCATACAAACAAGCAAACAACTGGCCCCAGCAAAGAGCCAACAACTACTGTACCACTGTATAGCTATTTTATGTTTCTCTCTTATAACATGTTATAATAGCCTTTGTTCCTCTATTCATGACCAGCTCAGTGGTATGTTTATGATATGTTGATGGTGAGTTGATGGTAATATTAACTGTGTGTTCATATAGTATTGATAATGTATTCATGCTAAGTTAATGGCATACTGATGCTATTTTGGAAGATTTTTACATAAATTGATGTACCTTTTCAAATGGTTCTTTTCAGAGGCTTCTATCTAAAATTGTTTCCTCCAGTTATCAACCCTTGATTTATTACTTGGTGGTGGGTGAATGTTAGTATTAAATTCTAATCAGTTATGAAATCAAAAGACAGAAGCCTAATTATATATACAAAAAAAAAGGATATATTAGTGGACTTTTAGTTTTAAAGGTAGGAGACTGTTGCTAGGTGAGAGAGAGAGAGAGAGAGAAGGAAGAGATAGTGAGCAATAAGGTCTATTCAACTAAAAGAATAATATATGTGTAATGGAAGGTCTTTTGTTTTTTTGTTTTTTATTTGATATGTATTAAAGTCAAAAAGCAGATTAAATGATTAGGTGTTAATGTTCCTCAAATTAAACAGATAAAACAGAATTTGTTACGGAAAGGAAGGTAGATATTGAACAGATGAAATGAGCTTATCAGAAGTAAAAAAAAAAAAAAACCTTTTCTTTATTTATCAAGGTGATAATTTTATAATTTTATAATAAATTTTGGAACAAGGCCAGCAATTTTTTTTTGGGGGGGGGATAGTTGATTGATCCCCAATACTCAAGTTGATGAGGACTCAGTTAAAGAGGTAAATGTCGACCTCTGCTAATAATAATCATCATTTCGTTTATTACATCAAGGTTGATGAATGGGAGATATAATGATTTATTTATTTTTTTAATGCTGATTAAAGATCATATGACTATTTTAAATTTGTAGTAACATAAGTTTGACTTATACAAATGAGACAAAAGGTTAAGTTAAATACAATATCTTAAGAGATTTTCTTGAAGAGATAGAATCTGTCAATTGATCTGACAATCGAATATTACTGATATAGGACTAGAAATAGAAACTATTTGGCCTCTTACCAATATTAAGAAAGCAATAATTAGTTCTTACTCATACATGACTTAAAACAGCATCCAGTAGTGGGGCTCTGGTTTGGGCGTTCCAGGGATTTGAAGGGTGTGGAACCACATCTTAGCCACTATTGTTCCCAGGTTTACACTGACCATGAGTAGAATCACTAGTCAGGGTCCCATCTATGGATTAAATAGCATGTAACCACTTGAGCCAGGTAATGTTGAAATCATGGGATGCAGCATGGTAGATGTAAAGTATTTCAGAAGATGGACTTATTGAGTCAATGGCAAATATCACTAGATGCTGAGCAAACAAATGGACAACAAAATGACAACAGCCAGTATCAGCCAGTTCAGCTAGCGACCTACTGCTATCATATATTTGTGTTATGCCCAGATGAGATATTTCAGCTGGTGAAAGACCAATGTAACTAAAACCCAGACCAGACATGCATGCCTCATCACTCGATCAGGACATTTGGCATGGAGCAGTTACACTGGTCCAGGAAAGTCACCTGATCTGGATGGATATACATGAAGAAAGACAGAATATTGTGTTAGTTATGTTTTCCCCATATGGACTGACATCTTTACTAATTATATAATTGAACAATTACATACATAAGCTGACATGAGGAGCTTCTACACAGTCAATTGTCTTGTTAAAAAATAAAGCCAAAGCTCCCTCAAATCTTAAAAAGGGGAGGATACATTAGTCAATGGAGTCATAAATATGCTATGTCTGAATAAATGAGTAAGATACTTCATTAGCACACCTTTAGTCAGGTCTGATCCAAGGTTACTTAAATAACAAAAGGTTACTTAGAAACAAAGGCTCTTATCTCCCACCACCATTGACACACACACATAAAGGTTAAAGGAAATTAATGAGCAAAAGTGGATTGGTCATCAAAGTAGATTGAGATTGAATGGCTATATTTATTTGTCAATCAAATTAAATTAGGCAGTGAACATGCTAAGACTGATGAATCTCTATTTGCAAAGTGCAAACATCATATTGGATGAATAGTCAGGGGACAGTGGGATTTTGCATAGTAATAATTGGAGAATATTTTCATTTGGTGTCTATTGTCATGAAATGTAGAATTTACAAGTCAATAGCTTTATACATAGAACTGTCAATTGTCAACTTAGTTTTGTGAGCTATGCAAACATAAATAAGTCAAAAATATAAAAAATGTGGATGGACACTTTGTATTATTTCATTGCTATTTGGGAGCATACATATGGACAAAATGCAAATAGTTTTGTTTACTAATAATATTCATTGTTTATATCATTAAGATAAAATTAATCAAATAATTAAATAAAAGGTCATTGTTTTACGATCAACAATATATGCTTTAAAAAAGTGGACTGAGATATAAAATTTCCACTAAGTTGTTCTCCCTTACATGCTTTTCTCAGGGATTGTGTCATAAAATGTATGATGAAATATGTTGATATTCAATGATTTATAGGTTTGTTAGAGCATCAGATGAAAACACCTTGTAATATTTAGTTCCAAGCGCAAACCCACAAAGGTCAACATGCCTGCACCAGGCTTCTGTGACTGTTTTGGCAGGATTTTTACAGCTGGATGCCCTTCCTAACACCAACCACTCAGCAGAGTGGACTCAGTGCTTTTTACATGGCACAAGCACAGGCAAGGTCAGTTTTGGAAAGGTTTTTACATTTAGATGCCCTTCCAAATACCAACCACTTTACAGTGAAGACTGGGCACTTTTAAGTGGCACCTCCACTGACAGGGTAACCAAGTACTTACAAGGCAAAAAAAAAGCTTTCAAGAGAAGAGGAGGCATTGGAGGAGGTGATCTTGTGTCAGATGATGAAAGTTTATAGTGAGACAGAGAGACAGAAACAGGTATCTTACTGTAGAGGAAGTACAAGGATACCCAGCCAGAGAGAGAGAGAGATCAGGAATGGAAACAGAAACAGGTACGCTACTGCAAAGGAAATACATGGTTACCCAAGAGAAGAGACAAAGTGGGAGACAGTAGGATAGAGATGGTGGCAAAATGCCAGGCATACTCACAAGGGTGGGGATCAGAATATAAATGGGATGGTTGAGTAAAGGAAGAGAGAGATGTAGATGGTGTAGATGGTGGCAAGTGCCAGGGCATACCCTTGAGGTTCAAACACCATAATATAAATGGCAGAATATTGCAAAGGAAGTGTGATTAAAGGGTGCAGAGAGAGAAGTGAGTGGCAAAAACCTTGGTATATATAGTCAGAGGGCTACCGGATAAACATAATTAAGAGGAACAGAGCCATGAGGACAGGATGGGGGAGTGAGAGCAAGGCATAGTGTATGAAGGAGGAAATGTGAGGAAGAGAAGAGATGTGGAGATGTAGATTGGTTTGTTGGGATAGGGTGAGTAAAACGTTTTCTTGTTACATGTGGGTAGAATACATGGGTTAGGGGCTAGCAGATAGCAATAATACAGTGAAACAGGACATGTGGGTGGAACACACAGGTTTGGGACTAGCAGAGAGCAATGAAACAGTTACAATTATAAATAAACAATACAATTACAATTAAACAAAAGGGAATATAATAATATATTTGTTGCTTTGAATTACTATCATACTTCTATCAAAGCATAATTATTTCAGTTCCAACACACCATCTCAGATCTATCATAATTTCATTTGCATAGGCTTGTCTTAAAGGGCACACCTGCTCTACACTTCTTGGCTTAAGTTCCTAGATGCTTAGAATTTTTGCATAAACTGTCATTGTAAGCAGAGTTGGTACAGAAACAATTGTAACTAATTATTTAAAGATGTGTTAAAGTATTTCTTTGTCTTACTTGGATTATATTATTTATTGTGAAATGCTGCCTTCAGTTAGTGTCTAGTTACAAAGTTGTTCCTTGTTGAATAAAGCTACAAAGAAACAAAGACTAAGAAGTCACATGTCAAAAAGGTACAACTTAAAAATATGTATAGTATAGTAGAACAACAGGGTAACACCTTTAGTAGGAGAGGTTATGAAGGTAAAGTAGGAGGGTGAAATACTGTAACTGAATAAATTAAGAGAAGTTCAATGAAGATAAGAAAAGGTCCACCCCCCCCCCTCCTTTATCTCCCTAACCTCTCCCACTCGTGTTCTTTCCTACTCTAGGCACAAGGCCTGAAATTTTGGGGGAGGGGGCCAGTCAATTAGATCGATGCCAGCACGCAACTGGTACTTAATTTATCGACCCCGAAAGAATGAAAGGTAAAGCTGACCTCGGCAGAATTTGAAAGACAGAATTTAAAAGACACATGAAATACTGCTAAGCATTTCACCCAGCATGCTCATGTTTCTGCCAGCTCATGTTTCTGCCAGCTCATGTTTCTGCCAGCTCACCGTCTTCCTCTTCCACTGATGTTGTTAGCCTGCTGTCTTAATATATTATACTATAACCATGTTGCCTTATATACACTAGCACATTATCAAACATATATAATACAGTGAGTGGCGCATGCCTACTTATTTCTTTTACTCTCTTTTACCTGTTTCAGTCATTTGACTGTGGCCATGCTGGAGCACCACCTTTAGTCGAGCCCAGGACTTATTCTATCAGTCTCTTAAGCCGAACCGCTAAGTCACGGGGACATAAACACACCAGCATCGGTTGTCAAGCGACGTTGGGGGGACAAACACAGAAACACAAACATAAACACACACCCATACATATATATATATATATACATATATATACGATAGGCTTCTTTCAGTTTCCGTCTATCAAATCCACTCACAAGGCTTTGGTCGGCCCGAGGCTATAGTAGAAGACACTTGCCCAAGGTGTCACGCAGTGGG
>NC_068983.1:120203851-120204238 GCF_001194135.2 Octopus bimaculoides | reverse complement strand
GCTTTGGTCGGCCCGAGGCTATAGTAGAAGACACTTGCCCAAGGTGTCACGCAGTGGGACTGAACCCTGAACTATGTGGTTGGTAAGCAAGCTACTTACCACACAGCCACTCCTATGCCTATTTGTTTATAGACTGATTTCTTTTCCTGTTTATTTTTCTTTTTTACACTCCTTTTTGTGCCATTTTCTTCAGTTAGTATGAAAGTAAGATACTTCAAACTTACTTTTTTCTTGCTTGCTACGGTGGGGGGATGGCTGTGCTGTCTTAAGATATGGCCATACTGAGCAGTTGGCCAGTAGCTCCATGGATTCTTGGCCAATGTCAATCTATGTAAGGGGAGTCTAATTTTATTAAGACGGTCCTAAAAAGAGAGTTTTATTTGGGGG
>NC_068983.1:120202452-120203841 GCF_001194135.2 Octopus bimaculoides | reverse complement strand
AATTCTTATATTTTATTTTAGATGGATTACGGCCATACTGGAGCACCAACTTGAAGTGTTCGGTCAAACAAACTGACCCCAGTACTTATTTTATCAAACTTTTTTGCCAAACTGATAAGTAATGGGGACGTAAACAAACCAACAATGGTAGGAAATGAACACAACACAAAGACATACCTATGTATTTATGAGTGTACATACGTATGTACGAACACACGTACACATGTATATTCGACGGGCTTCGTTCAATTTCAGTCTATAAAATCCATTTACCAGACTTTGGTCATCTCGGTGCTATAGTAGAAGATACTTGCCCAAAATGTCACACAGTAGGACTGAACCCAAGACCACATGGTCAAGCAGCAAACTTCTTAACCACTCAGCCATGCATGTACCTTGACAAAATTTGAAAAAATATTTTCTTGGTAACCACAGTGGCACTAGACCCAAAAGCCCGAAGAGGACCACTCCGCTCCTACCCCTAGTGCACAGCAGGTGAGGCACGCTCCTGTACAGAAGTGAGTCTTCTCAACTCTGTTTCTTCATAATTTTGTTTAAAATACACTCTCGGAGTGGTTGGTGTGAGGAAGGGCATCCAGCTGTAGAAACTCTGCCAAATCAGATTGGAGCCTTGTGTAGCCATCGTCCAACCCATGCTAGCATGGAAAGCGGACGTTAAACGATGATGATGATTTTTAGATGAAATGTCCCTGAGATACATTATCCATTTTCAAAAATGCAGGCTACCATTATCTTGATAGAATTTGAAGAAAACAAATCGTAATTTTCACCATTGGAAACGTTATCTCTGAAAAACTTCATTGAAAATATATGCATCACTAACAAAGGCTGTAGTGAGGAGAATACCTTTTTCCTTTCCCCCAACCCTTGCATGCAACTGTAATCAATACCATATAAAAAATATCTGTGGAAAATTTCACTGAAAAATATGCATTTTTAAGATAGTCAAGGAGAAACAAAGTCAGGGGATGGCTTCAACACTCAAGTCACTATGCCTAGACTTTCCTGCAAGAACAGAATGTCAGTTCCCGAACAGTGTTTTGTTAATGTAGTGGAGGTATCAGTTGTTGTTGTTGTTGGCACTCTGTCGCTTACAACGTCAAGGGTTCCAGTTGATCCGATCAACGGAACAGCCTGCTCGTGAAATTAACCTGCAAGTGGCTGAGCACTCCACAGACACGTGTACCCTTAACGTAGTTCTCGGGGAGATTCAGCATGACAGTGTGACAAGGCTGACCCTTTGAATTACAGGCACAACAGAAACAGGAAGTAAGAGTGAGAGAAAGTTGTGGTGAAAGAGTACAGCAGGGTTCGCCACCATCCCCTGCAGGAGCCACGTGGAGCTTTAGGTGTTTTTGCTCAATAAAC
>NC_068983.1:120200668-120201708 GCF_001194135.2 Octopus bimaculoides | reverse complement strand
GTTTTATATAACAAAATAATATTCTGAAAAAAATTTGCTCATCAAAGTTCCTTTTTTTTACAGTTTTGCCCCATTTCTATATTCTTTCCCTTCCCTACGATGTATGGGACTTCGTGGGACAGCTATTCCAAAACTCCATCGAAAAATTCCTGAATGTTAAGGAAAGTATTGGATGTAAGTATTGAAATAATGGAAGCATTATGTCCCTTTCTTCAGTTGGCGAAAGTAAAGAATACGTACACCCGGTGTTTAGGGTTAGGGTTAGGGTTTTTGTTACGCCGAAAATGGGTGGTGTACGTATTCTTTACCTCTGCCTCTTCATTTTCAAATATTTCTTCACAATTTCCAAAGTTCCATTTTCCACGTGTTCCAACCAGATATTTTGGACTTTCTGCCCCGATCAAAAAAAGTCAAGGTTAATGTTTACAACTTTACTCGGAAACGAAAATCAGAAAAAAAAATAGTGCAACGGGTGTAAAAAAATGTGTAGGAAACAAATACAAAGCTCCCGATACTAATACGTAACGATACGGTTTTGCAGTGCAAATTCGTTAGCGTTAGTGCTAGGGTTAGGGTTAGTATCAGGGTTGGTTTTAGGGTTACGTAGATGCATCGGGACCTCTGTATTTAAGTACAGAGGTCCCGATGCATCTACGTGTCATTTATTTATCAGTCATGTGTTTGAGTAATATGAACACTTAACTCCGACAATCTATCGTGTCTGGAGTGTAATCAGATCTAAGATGTGCTGCTATTCCAACTTGGCAACCGGATCGCAAGAGGATATAATAACAGCTCAACACAATCTATCCAAGCTAACTCGAAGTGATTACTGCTAACAACTGTAATCCTCATGTTTACTTGATTGATTTGCTAGACTTAATCGAAAAATATCGACAATGAGAACAATCATCACAAGGGATAAAATTTGATCTTCGAAACTAGGACTTTGTCGGGGACACACGTATAGATATATAAATGCGCACGCACGCATATCTATCTATCTATCTATCTATCTATCTATCTATCTATCTATATAT
>NC_068983.1:120194786-120199947 GCF_001194135.2 Octopus bimaculoides | reverse complement strand
TATATATATAAACACAGAAAGCATACAACATTCTATAGACGCACTAATACTTACATACATACATACATACATACACGCGCGCGCGCACAAATTCACTTACACATACACACGTGAACTCGCATGGACACAGGGAATGAAGAGTTTTCGAAGTAGTAAGTTATTTTAATACGGACCAGATGAGGTTATGCTACACAGAACATTATGTTTCGCAAAAGACGACAAACTAATGTCGTTGTAAATGATTTAAGAGATCACTAAAGACGATTGCGTAATTAAAAGAGAAAGTCATTTGGTTGATGAAACTTGGCAAATGCAACATCATTTGTGCTGTCAGCTTCCTGCTATATTCTGTATGGAAAGAATCTCTGATCTATAGAAGTAGGGTACTACTAAAGCAGCACGGTCCCGAACGCGCAGTCGCGCGTCCGCGCTAGCTAGTCGTGAGTGGTCGATCCTAACCCTAACCCTATTCCTAACCCTAAACATGTATTCATTTGCACACGCGGGTTAGGGATAGGGTTAGGGTTAGGGATAGGGTTAGGGTTAGGGTTAGGGTTAGGGACAGGGTTAGGGTTAGGGTTAGGGATAGGGTTAGGGTTAGGATCGACCACTCAAGACTAGCTAGCGCGGACGCGCGACTGCGCGTTCGGGTCCGTGCTGCTTTAGTAGTACCTAGAAGTAGAACCTATTTGGTATAATAAATAGCGTGATCGCCCGGCAGGCCGTTTACTTGTTTATATTTGTATTTAAGTGTGTATGCATGAATTTTCCAGTTTTCATATAAGTGTATATGTATATGCGGTAAAAAAAATTAAAAAAACTTACTATTTTGAAAGCTTCGATGGTGTTCTCAGGCGCATCAATAGCACCACCACGATGTGCGACTAGAAACGGTGCTGCGATGCTACGTCTGTCGCCGTGTTCGTCTGAATTGCAGTTGATGTTTTGTGGACTGCATTGTTCTACTGAACCGCTGGTAGAATTAAGTGAACCGAGGACACATGTCACCCGTTCTTCGGGCAGTTGGGGAATATGGTACCACCAGAGAATGGCCCATCCCACTGTCAACAGCAACACGAATACATAAACGCCTGCAAAAGCCACACAGAAAAAGAGCCCAATCCAAAATGTATAGAAGGTGAACGGACTCCAGAGATACATGCTACTCTCTGTCTCCTCGGCGTCAGAATGAACACTGTCACAGAACAACACTATCACCACCACAGTAACAACGAAATGTCAGCCTGTAATTTGTGTCAGTTTGTAATAGTGTCTTTGTGTACGCGTATGTATTGATATCAGTCTGTGTTACATATGTGTGTGTGTGAGAATATATAAATATATGTGTTTGTATAGAGACAAACAGATGAAGATTGTGTGTGTGTGTGTGTGTATACAAGTGTACAGAAATACCGGAGTTAGAGAAACAAAATTAAATAATATCTTCTGCAAGCGGATATGGCATGAACGCAATAAAATAATGGAAGTTCAATAACAAGGAAACATTTGGACTTATTACATTGTAAGTGACAGTGGCAGTGATGATATTTAAGAGCAAGTAAACACATATATTTATATACATACATACGTATATATATATATACACACACACACACACACACACATATATATATATATATATATATATATATATATGTGTGTGTGTGTAACGTATGTATTTATATATATATATATGTAACGTATGTATTTATCCTCTTTGCTAGATACAGTATTTGTATTTAACATGAGCTGTACGGCAAAATTGTTTCCCTTTTGTCTTTCACTTCAGCGGGAAAGAAAATGTTTGTTACGTCACACGTGGTTGTGTGTCTGTGCACAGTGTAGTTTCGTTATCATGTTAGTTTGAAAATAGACTCTTAGCCCTCATTTGAGCGTGGCTGTGCGCGTGCGGGTGCAGTTGTATGGATGGATGTGTGTTTGTGTGTGTGTGTGATAATTCATTTTTATTCCAAGATTTCTTGTCGATAGAGAAAGCCGGTTTATGTACGTATGTATGTACAGACATGTTAAAAAGGACGAATGTACCAAGTCTAGGTTCAACGAATATGTAGCAATATAGCACGACCTTCAGAAATTCGGGGTTGTTATCCAGCTTGCTGGAAGACCTGTGGGAGTGAAGCTCCCCTCAGCTTTTGTTAAACCATGTGTCTATGTGAAAGTCACTCAGATATAAAACCAGACATGCAGGGAATGGCATCCAACATTTGGGGTATCTTTTGCTTGCCTTTGAAATCATGGCACTCTCACATTCCTGAGCCTGCGACCCCTATTGACTCTGGATATCTTGCCATGCCTGTCTCTGGATCACATCAGTAGAGTGGAGAGGGTCTGTGAGGTGCTGTGCAAGCCTTATTAGGTCTAAAATTTAAGTTGTGGAATCACCAGCAAAGTAACTTTCTGATACCTGGTGAAATGGGAGGGGGTGCATGCAAGCCTGGAAGCTGCAGGTGCACAACTAGTTGAAGCCAACCGAAGGTGAAATAACATTATGCACAGGTATTGCTGGTGCTTTATATGGACAATGGTCAGTGGTGGCCTTCCTTGGTCACAAGTGGACAGCCATCATATGAATTTATTTTGCATGGTCAGTGACTAAACCAGCAGCTCTACCAATCCTATTTGGAAAGGAGAGTGGTTTTCATCGGACAGCCAGTAGGACAAAACTAAACTGTCAAAAAGAAGATGAATCCAATTGAGTTAAAAGCCATCCAATAGCTGGGGGTGAGAGACCCCGTAGTCTTTGTTTAGACATTTCTTTAAGAGAAGGAAAGCTAATACAACACCTGCAACTTTATTTGCATCCAATGATGTAGACCAGTTCTCTAGTTCTTTTGGGGTAAATGCATAGCCTACTTAGAGAGTAGGATTGGACCTGTGTTAGACCCTTCATCACTTTAATAGGCCAGTGCATCACTTGATTTATAATGTCTCTTTTGTGTTGCATACTATGACCAGCCCAACCAAAAAAGACAAAACATTGAATGAAAAGTTCCATGATGGAATGATGACATGTATCAGCATTGGTGGTAACTCTCTTAACACCTACTGCAAGAGGCACCCATCAAGAAGGAGGAGAGGAGGAGGAGGAGGAGGAGAAGAAGAAGAAAAAGAAGAAGAACAACAACAACAACAAAAGAATGCCGGAGTGCTATGATAGTAGTAGGATGTTAAATGGTTATGTTATTCTAGACAGCAGTAGTAGTAAAGTAAGGAAGGAGGTGGTGAAGAGGAAGAAGAAGAAGGAGAAGGAGATGAAAAGAAAGAATAATGTGGGATGGTATGATAGTAGTAGGATGTTAAATGGTCAAGTGACCTAAAAGTGGCTTGTGGATTATAGCAGTGATTGGGACTGTTTTTAATGAATTCTTGGGTATTTCTTTTGAATGTATCATTTTTAATATTTGTGTGTGTGTTCTAAGGTTGTGGTGGATATGTCATTTGTTGTAGATGCATTCAAAAGGGGTCTGTATTTTGTGATAAAGAAAGACTCTTTACTAATTTGTTGGCTACAGGTTGTATCATCCCTGAATTGATAGAGGGGAAAAATTCTGAAGCTTGGATTTTTGTTATTGGCGCAAATGTCGATGTATTGGCTGAATGCTATTTTTCTGCTTTTGGGAATTTTGATCTGGGATCTGTGCAGAGCCATCCTTTGATGTAGACTGTTTTTTGTTTGGCCTATGTATTGCTCTTGACACCCAAAGCAAGTTAGGGCATATATCAGGTTCTCAAAAGCACATGTGAAGCTGCTTTTCTGTGTGAAATGTTGTCTCTGTTGTCACTGTCTTTTATTCATTCATGGTATCTGACACTTTGGGACAGGACCTTTTATTGGAGAAATCGTGAGAACAGAACAGCTTGCTCGTGAAATTAACGTGCAAGTGACTGAGCAATCCTCAGACACGTGTAACGTAGTTCTCAGGGAGATTCAGCATGACACAGAGTGTGACAAAGCCGGCCCTTTGAAATACAGGTACTACTCATTTTTGCCAGCTGAGTGGACTGGAGCAACGTGAAATAAAGTGTCTTGCTCAAGGACACAACACGCTGCCGGCAATTGAACTCACGACCTTACGATCGTGAGCCGAATGCCCTAACCACTAAGCCACACGCCTTCACTCTTTATTCATCATGTTCATATTGTGTTAACAATGCTTTGCAATATTTCATTTTATAGCTGTCTGCTCTAAATTTTATATTTTGAACTGTTGTATGCTTTCATTGCTTTAAGAACAATAGATATTCTTTTAATATTTTTATTTTCAACATTAGTAATGCTAAGATTGCATTGCTATTATATATCTACATATTGACTTACTTCACTTCAGTTTCATTTTGTATGCAACAATATTTGATTATATAATTGTTTGTTATATATAAACAAACAATACACTTCTTGCACTGGGTACATTGTATGAAGTTTCTCCCTGAAGGGATCTGTGATTTGTCTGTTTTCTTACTTATTTGGACTTTGGTCTTTGCTCAATTAATTCTGAGGTCATTTGACTCTAGCCCTTGCTTTGATACCTGAAATGTCTTCTCTACTTCTGTAGTGATTCAGCAATATGAACAAGGTCATCAGAGTAGAGGAGCTTCCAAGAGCAGCCATATTAAATTCCTTTGTGATATCTTGGAACACTTAAAAGTATTTAGGCAATAATTTTTCATTGTTTTATAAATGCACGTTCTTTTAACATAATTGCATTTCATCTTACAGTTCTATTTTATGTTTTCCACTGTTGATGTTCAAGCTTCCTTCATGTTGCATATCTTGCCAGCGCTCTTCCCACATGCATGGAATATATATATATATAAGTGTAGGTGGTTAGCTGTGGACTCGAACTCACATTCCCGTGATTACACGTCAGAGTATATATATATATATATATATATATATATATATATATATACATACATATGTGTGTGTGTATGTGTGTGTTTGTCCACCACCACTGCTTGACAACCAGTGTTGGTGTGTTTATGTTGCCGCATTTAGTGGTTTGACAAAAGATACTGATAGAATAAGTACTAGGATTCAAAAAATAAGTTTTAAGGTTGATTTGTTCAACTAAAAACCCTTCAAGAAGGTACCCAAGCTTGGCCACAGTCAAATGACTGAAAAGAACTAAAAGATAAAAAA
>NC_068983.1:120192937-120193954 GCF_001194135.2 Octopus bimaculoides | reverse complement strand
GGTCTCGGTCAGTAGTCATCGCCTCGGTGAGGCCCAACGTTCAAAGGTCTTGCCTCACCACCTCAGCCCAGGTCTTCCTGGGCCTACCTCTTCCACGGGTTCCCTCAACTGTTAGGGAGTGGCACTTTTTCACACGACGGTCTTCTTTCAGTTTCCGTCTACCAAATCCACTCACAAGGCTTTGGTCGGCCCGAGGCTATAGTTGAAGACACTTGCCCAAGGTGCCACGCAGTGGGACTGAACCCGGAACCATGTGGTTGGTAAGCAAGCTACTTACGACACAGCCACTCCTGTGTCTGTGTGTGTATGTTTGCCTCTGTTTTCCTTCACTACCACTTGATAACTCGTGTTGGTGTGTAACTACGCGGGTTAGCAAAAGAGACCGATAGAATAAGTACCAGTCTTAACAAGAAGAGGAAAAAGTACCAGGGTCAATTCATTTGGCATATAACAGGTTGAGATTTTACCTACCATCAAATATTATCACTTTATGGTATTGATGACTTTTCAGATCTGCTGGTAGTAGCAAATCTTTTTAGCGCTAGAAATACACACACTTCTGATTTGCTTAGTGGTAGTAAAAGGCTGGAACGATATTTTGGGGGAAAAAAATTGGAGGTGAAAATCTAATATAAAAAAATATATATATATATAAAAGAAAGGAAGAGTTATTCCCCATGGATTAGTTATGACAACGACAGAAACCAAATTGTTATTAAAGGAAATGGAAGATATCATCAGCAATAACAGTTAAGTCTAGGCAGTGCATGCTCCTTAAAGAAGGAAGGAAGGTCGGTCAGTGGCATATGGTTGTTGTATTTTGTGGTACTGGGTGTGCTGCCACACTCAATACCACTAAATTTCAAGCAGACGTATAACAAAAGTTTTCCTTTAAGATCTATTATTAAATTAATGAATAAAGTTAATATTTATAATGAATTTGCCATTTTCGATAGATGTGCAGCACACACCTAGCACACCTGGAATATACACCCCTGATATATATATATATATATA
>NC_068983.1:120189459-120192750 GCF_001194135.2 Octopus bimaculoides | reverse complement strand
ATGATGTGTTTTGTTCACTGGTGATCTAAACCAGGGGTTTTCAAACTTTTTGACTCGCGGACCCCTTTATATTTCAGGCTTTACCTTAGGGACCCTCTTATAAATGCTTATGAAATTTATACATAAATATTTGCTGAAAATAACATATATTTTTACATTTATTTATTTAACAGTATTTAACAAATAGGTTTATTGTCAATTAAAAGATTTCGATTAAAAAACATATATAAAATCAAATTGCCCATAAAAAGTATTTGCTGTTTACGGACCCCCTGTCTTGTCCTTGCGGACCACAGTTTGAAAACCCCTGATCTAAACGAATAGGTATTCTGAGTAAGTGCTAAAACTGGTCATCCAATAGGTCCCAAGTTCACAGTTGAGGCTGGAGCTAGGGATCCATTTTAGGTTTTCATGTTAGCAGGTATATATTAGAGGAAAAGGACAACACAATCTCATGCAGGACGAGTATCTCATGCCATTTATAATACTTTAATTAAGGTAAAGTTAATTTGAAGTCTTACAGTTGTTTCTGGAATATCCCAAGTGATAGGCTACCATGTCTGTACACTGGGTATTCCATCATCAGAGACAAGGTGAGTATGTATGGCAGTTTTGGAATCTATAAAACAGATACCAGTTGAGCACTGGGGTTAATGTAATCGACTAAACAAGGGTCCCCAAACTTTTTAGACCATTGACCCCTCATCGACCCCCAGGCATGTACAAGAAAATAGATAAATGATAATAATAATGTAGATGTGCAGTTTCTAGGCATTTATTGACCCCGTGAATAGTCCCATCAACTACCAGGGGTCAATATTGGGTACTTTGGAGACCCCTGGACTAACACCTTCCCTCGAAATTCCAGGCCTTGTGCCTAGAGTAAAATGAATTACTACTATTAACATTTTTCATTTCACATTTTTGCAGTTTGACATGCAACATTAATCCATGGGGAATAACTCGTCTTTTCTCTGTCTTTTTATTCCCCCACTAAATATCCTTCCTGAGTTCAAGTTTAAAGTGGGAAATAACATCACTTAAATGGATTTACACTCATGAGGGCAATTACCAAAAATCTTGCTTTTTGACTTCAAAAAAATTCCCACTTCAACTGTCAATTAATGTTATAAGATGTTTCATTGTTTTGTAATTGCTATATATATCAAGTTGAAGGGAATTAAAAGTGACATCATATAACATCACCTCAAGGTTAATGGAATATATGACTCTATGTCAGCAGCTGTATGAGACACAAGCTTTTCTTGCTATACAAGAGCATCATTTTAAAGAACTGATATCCTTCAGAGAAGGAGATAATTTTAATAAATCAGGAATTTACCATCATCATCATTGTCATCATCATCATTTAACACCTGTTTTCCATCCTGGCATGGCCAGGGACTGCACCAAGCTCCATTGTCTGCACCAGAATCTATGGTTTCCATGGCTGGATGCCCTTCCTAGCACCAACCATTTTACAGAGTGTACTGGGTACTTTTTACTTGGCACCAGCATCAACATGGTCACCAAGTAATTTTGCAAGAGAAAACCCCCTTCAGCTGGGGGAAGGGGTTAGTTATGAGGGTGATGGTAGCTTTGTGCCAGTTGATGAGAAATAAGAAGCATAAAGGTTACCCCAGTTGAAAAAAAGGAGGGTGAATTAGAGAGTAGGATAAAGAGGATTAGTGAGTCAATGAGTAAGATAAGGAGAGCAATAGCCAGAGAAAGGTGGCAAAGATATGTCAGGACATGCCCTTGAGGGACTTTTTTCAGGCCTGGTATTTATTCTATCAGTTTCTTTTGCTGAACTGCTTAGTTATGGGGATGGAAACACAACACCATCTGTCAAGTGATAATGGGGAACATCCTCAGACACACACACACACACATGCACAAATGCACAAACGCATGCATGCACACACACACACACATACACATACACATACAATAAGCTTCTTTCAGTTTCCATCTACCAAATCCATTCACAAGTCTTTGATTGGCCTGAGGCCATAGTTGAAGACACTTGCCCAAGGTGAGACCGAACCTAGAACCATGCAGTTGGAAAGCAAACCTCTTACCACACAGCCATACACACACACACACACACACACACACACACACACACACACACACACACACACACACTATGAGTAGTTCAAATGAATTTCCTGCATGTTGTAATGTAGGCTTTGTATGAGGTCAAAATGAATGTTTTATGAATGTAAGTAGCTGAGATCTCTTTAATACTTCATAAAATTCTCTGGTGACATTTCAAACATCATGTGTCTTTGGTTTCACTAATCACATGAAACCGTTAATTACAGAATTACATTTTGTCCATTACTCAAATTTTCTCTTCCTCACCATTACCCACACCCTCTCTCACTCTCTCTCCATCCATCTATTTATCCATCCAGCTATCAATCCCTCCATCTATCTGTTTGTCTACATCTAATTAACATAGAATATTGCCAAAACTTGTAATTGAATAATCCAACTAAAATGTCCAGAATATTGATCCTTTACTAATGGTTTGACTGTTTTCATATAAAACTATACATAAAAACAAACATTATTATACATACATTTGTTCATTCATTTGTTTTATATGTGCATTATATTATTGAGGCATATTTTCTTTTATTGCTGGATGCCCTTTCTGTTATTAATCCTTACCTGCTTTTCAAATGAGAGGTCCCTGAAGGCAGGCTTAACACATGCAGGTGATCTATTAATAGAAGTAGCAAAGACAACATCATTTTCAGTGAATGGCTTTCATAAATCCCAAATGCAACAAAACACACAAACACGCACATGCACACACACACACACATCGGGCTTCTTTCAGTTTCTGTTAACTAAATCAACTCACAAGGCTTTGGTCAGCCCAAGACTATAGTAGAAAACACTCACCCAAGATCACATGCTGTAGAAGTGAACTGAGAATCATGTGCTTGGGAAACAAGCTTCTTTCCACAGCAATGCCTATGCATACATACATACATACATACATACATACATACATATATATATATATATATATACAGAGGCATCAAGCTGTTAGATCAGGTTATGAAAGTTACAGAGAGGGGGTCATAGCCCAACTAATTAGGGAGCGAATCAATTTAGATGAGATGCAGTTTGGGTTCGTGCCAGGTAAAAGCACTACTGATGCCTTATTTCTAGTGAGACAGCTGCAGGAGAAATACCTAGCTAAGGATAAACCTCTGTACCTGGCTTTCGTTGACATGGAGAAAGCCTTTGACAGGGCCCCCGATCCCTTATCTG
>NC_068983.1:120186304-120187944 GCF_001194135.2 Octopus bimaculoides | reverse complement strand
GTGGCCGTTGCCAGTATCGCCTGACTGGCCTTCGTGCAGGTGACACGTAAAAGCACCTACTACACTCTCTGGGTGGTTGGTGTTAGGAAGGGCATCCAGCTGTAGAAACTCTGCCAAATTTAGATTGGAGCCTGGTGTTGCCATCCGGTTTCACCAGTCCTCAGTCAAGTAGTCCAACCCATGCTAGCATGGAAAGCGGACGTTAAACGACGATGATGATGATGATGATGATATGCATGTATGTATAATAATATAAACAATATATATAAATGTGCATATATACATATATATACATACCTATATATATATTCATATATACATACATATATGGGTACAGGACGTCAAAAAAACATGAACAAAATGAAAAACGAGAACATAAAAGAAACAAATAGAGAAACGAGAGAGGCAACATAGAAAACAATCCCTTCAGTTGTCCCCTGTTTTATCTACTCCACATTTCGAATATATATATATTAGATAATAAAACATGGTGTATATCTGGTAGCTTACCAGTAAAGCACATTCACTTTCACTGTGTTTGTTGTATATTTGGTTAATGAGAGAGATGGAAGTTGGAAGATACATGAATTTTTATTAATCACTACAACTGTTTCAAACCATCTAGCATCGATCCCTCATGGGTGGGATACTTAACAACTGGTTTAGGAGCGTCCGTTGGTGTAGATGTGCCTCTTCGGATGATAATTGTATATAACTCATTAAAATAACAACTGTTCCATAAGGTAGCTTCTTGGTTTGTATAAAAAAGAAGCAACAAATTAAAGGATATAGCTTCGTTTATATAGAAGGTCAATAATAAAAAATAACAGATACAAGAAAGGAATGAATACGCAATACAGCGTAAAAAGTATTGATATAACCATTAATTGATATGGCTGTATAAACACGCTTGCACAGGTTTTATATAATTAATATTATCATTTGGTTTATGATAATATCAAGTATATAAATGTAGCATCCAATCATCCACCCTCAATAATATGGGGATTAGTTAAGAATATTTCAATAAAAATATCTGTGTTATCTGCTAATAAAAAAATTTTTGAATCACACACACCATATTACAATACTGTTTTAGCTAGGGTTGGATACTGAGAGAAAATTCAGTACATACAAGACACAGATATATATAACTCTGCCAATTCCTCCAATAATAATACACATTGCACATCAACACAATGTTACAGTATGTGAACTGACTCAGATTGAGAATACAGGCCAGGAAGAATTAGCATTAGGAAGGGCATCCAGCTGTAGAAATATTGCCAGATGAGATTGGAGCCTGGTGCAGCCATCTTGTCCACCAGTCCTCAGTCAAATCGTCCAACCCATGCTAGCATGGAAAGTGGATGTTAAACAATGATGATGATGAGGAGGAGGAGGAGG
Organism: Octopus bimaculoides; assembly: GCF_001194135.2. Classification (NCBI taxonomy): domain Eukaryota; kingdom Metazoa; phylum Mollusca; class Cephalopoda; order Octopoda; family Octopodidae; genus Octopus; species Octopus bimaculoides. The sequence goes on along the minus strand of NC_068983.1, from coordinate 120,186,537 downwards.
AGGAGGAGGATTATATGAAATGTTAATCTAAATTTTTTATTTTATTTAAACAAAAATGATAAAATTAAAAATCAAGTACACAAATGATATTTATTGTGAATAACTTTTTTTCAAATAATTGTTTTCGAACAATTTTCAATCACTTTTGTCTTAGTAGTATGAGTAAGCACTCTGATTATCTATATATATAAAAATGAGAATGTGTGTCTGTCTGTGTGTGTGTGTGTGTGTGT
>NC_068983.1:120183110-120184258 GCF_001194135.2 Octopus bimaculoides | reverse complement strand
ACTATACTCTCACATATATACAGGCATACTATAAGACCCAAGTAAAAACATTTCCCAACAATTCAACTTCTCTGGTTGACATTAACACCCCCACCCCCAATAGGGGCCTTCATTCCCACATTTTAGAGCTCCATGAGCTCCATTTCACAGGTTCCAGAAGACTGAAATTTTGGAATATGCGCATAAAGATCAATAGTATGGGATACATGTCTCATGATTAGAATTTTTTTAGGGTGTGTAAAGAGGGAAAGAACCCTCATGTGCAATTTTGATGAAATTCGAATCATATGTATTCCAGTTCCTTACAGAAAATATAACAGAAAAGTCTCATTTTTCAATTGCATGTAACACGGGCAACGCCGGGTATCTCTGCTAGTAATATATAAAAATGTCTTCTGACTTTGGAACACTGAATCTACGACTGTTGGTTAAGGTAAAACAAATAAGTGTCATTAATGTAATATGAACCTATTGTTGAGTTGACTGATAAATATTGTGTGGGATGTTCTTAAATTATGATAATTCTCTTCAAGTAGAAACAAATAAAAATGTCTCCACTTTTGCTACAAAACTTCTAAGTAGGATTGGTTTTGCTATGATACTAGAATCACATTTGCAAAAGAAAATAATTTGCACACATCAATCAATGAGACTTAAATGTCAATTTGGTGAAAAGGTGAAGATAACAAAAATTACAACTAGGAATAAGAAGTATTTAAGATGTGATTATTGATAGTAACTGGGATATTATTGTTAAATGTTACAAATCACTTGTTTAACATTACCTACACCACTGTATATAATATTGCAGGTAAGATCTATTTCAGTCATTTCTTTTTTACTTTCGCTTTATGAACAAAGTGTGTCAAAAATATTTTCATTTGCTGTTAAGTGTATCCAAATAAAATTTGTTTGAATTTCTTTCGAGGTCACCGAGTGATAAAGAAATAGTGGTAACAAAAATACAAAATAAAAATAGAAGGAAGTGATTAGAGAGATAAACAAAAAAGTGGGGAAAGAAAACAGAAAAAAAAAAATAAGCAAACATCAGAGGAATGCTGTGGATGACTTGCCTGTCCTACAACACTACACCTGCTTCAACAGAGAGGGAGAGAGGTGGGGTGAGAGAAAGAGAAAATGTGGTTTTT
>NC_068983.1:120167924-120183100 GCF_001194135.2 Octopus bimaculoides | reverse complement strand
GGGGGGGGGGGGATACGTGTGTTTGATAGAGTGAAAGTTCAGCATCCAATGTAAGCAAAATTTAGTTACTTTTTTTTTTCAATTTGACTTATTTAGCAATTTATATAAAACTCCCTTGTGACCATATTTTTTATTGAAATATACTTTCCCTTCTTTGGGCTCTTAACTACTGTTGGAGTTGTGGGAGCACCTTCATGATATATAGAATGTCGTAAACATTTTAACCCTAGCAGAGTCCATCCCTCTCTAAGACTTAATCTAGCCAATTTCTTATACATACAAACAAATACACACAGATAAATAGATAAAATAGATAGTTGTCTAATATCTATTAGACAGACAGACAGACAGACAGACAGACAGACAGACAGACAGACAAATAGACAGATAGATAGATAGATAGATAGATAGATAGATAAATAGATAGATAGATGGGTGGATAGATAAATAGGTAAATAGATAGATAGATGGATAGATAAATAGATAGATAGACAGACAGACAGACAGATAGATTAATAGATAGATAAATAGATGCATTTCTTTTATTAGCCACACAGGGCTCAACAAAGTTGGGACAAATACAATGTAGAGCTTTTCTTTTTGGGAGGGGGAAGGAAAAGAAAAAAAAAAGCAGGGGTGTGTCGATTAAAAGGGATGGTAGGAAGGGAAAAAAGTGGGGAGTTCGATCAAAAGGGAACAAGAGATGGATAGACGGACAGACAGACAGACAGACAAACAGAGGGATGGACGAATGGATGAATGGGACAGAGAGATGCACAGTACAGATAGCATGAGTGGCATAGACGGGGTGAATAGGATGGACAACATAGACAGGGAGGAAGAGAGAAAAATTGACCCAATACTAGACAGGTGCTATATTTATTTACAAACTTGAAAGGATGAAGAACTAAGTTGGTAGTATTTGAACTCAGTGTACAGGGAACTGAAGTAAATAGTACAAGGCATTGTATCTGAAGATTTAATATTACCACCATCATAAGATCATTTATATGTTTAAATGAGAACATCAGTGTTTAAATCAGAACAACTATATTTAAATCAAAGCATCTCTGTGTTTAAATATATTTAAATTAAAGCATCTGTGTTTTAATTGATAAGGAGCACTCCATCGGTTACGACGACGAGGGTCCCAGCTGATACGATCAATGGAACAGCTTGCTCATGAAATTAACGCGCAAGTGGCTGAGCAATCCACAGACACATGTACCCTTAATGTAGTTCTCAGGGAGATTCAGCGTGACACAGAGTGGGACAAGGCCGGCCCTTTGAAATACAGGTACTACTCACTTTTGCCAGCTGAGTGGACTGGAGCAATGGGAAATAAAGTGTCTTGCTCAAGGACACAACGCGTCGCCGGGAATCGAACTCACGACCTTACAATCGAGAGCCGAATGCCCTAACCACTAAGCCATGTGCCTTCACTTTAATTAATACATAGGGCAATTCCCCACTGAGGACAACTATCCCCTAGAACAATTACCCCTCTTGGTTAATTACCCACTCTCCAATATATTAAGAAGTTTTAAATTATCATCTGTTGTCCTCAGGGGTAATTGTCCTTAGGGAGTTATTGTCCATGGGGGGGGGGGTTAAATGCCCTAGACTCATTTAAATCAGAGTATATGTTCCTTTATACTTTTACTTGTTTCAGTCATCAAACTGTGGCCATTGGGGCACCACCTTGAAGAATTTTTAGTTGAATGAATTGACCCCAGTACTTTTTAAAACAAAATTTTTTAAGCCTGGTACTTAGTCTATTAGTTTCTTTTGCTGAACTGCCAAGTTACAGGGACATAAACACACCAACACTGGTTGTTGTTAACCTGTAGTGGGGGACAAACACAGACATGCACACACACACACACAGACATGCACATATAGACATGATGGGCTTCATTCAGTTTCCATCTACCAAATCCACTCACAAGGCTTTGGTCAATCCGAGGCTATAAATAAAAGACACTTGCATAAGATGCCACTCAGTGGGATTGAACCCAGAACCATGTAGTTGGTATACAAGCTTCTTACCATAAAGCCACTCCTGTGCCTATGTTTAAATTAATTTTACAAATAATCAAGGATTTGGAAGGATTTTAGTAAAATAACTTTCACTTAACTGGAACTCCATTGGCTTAAGGTGATGAGTGTTCCACTCAATCCAATCAACAGAACAGCCTGCTTGTGAAATTAATATGCAAGTGGCTGAGCACTCCACAGACATGCATAACCTTTTGTTTGACATGTCATTATATGACAGATCAGCTACAAGCCGAAATACAAATTCATTATAAAATTCATTATAAAAATATTTATTAAATGAATGAATTTCAATGTATTATATATATATATATATATATATATATATATATATTGGAGATGCCATTATGAAAGACTGCTGAACATGGAGAATGAATGGGAGGAGGAGAGCCTGCCAAATGTTGACCCAACTGAAGAACCAGCTATCCGAATTGACCGTATCCTGGTAGATAAAGCAAGTAAGGATATGCAAAAAGGGAAAGCTCCCAGCCCATCAGGAATCACTGCTGAGATGCTTAAAATATCTGGCAGTGTGGGTTATGGTCTAGTCACCCATATTATAAATCAGGTGGTCCATGAAGGAGTCATACCCAGTGACTGGTGTAGCAGCACCACAATCAACTGCTACAAAGATAAATGTGATCCCTTAAATAGAAATAATTACAGAGGTATCAAATCATTGGATCAGGTAATGAAAGTTGCAGAGAGAGTCATAGCTCGATTAATCAGGGAGAGAGTTAGTCTAGATGAGATGCAGTTTGGTTTTTGTGCTAGGTAGATGCACCACTGATGCTATATTTCTGGTAAGGCAGCTGCAGGGGTGTAGGAGAACTCAACACCGCCAACTTAACACCACCAGCTCAATGCCAGGACAACTCAACACCAAAACAACTCAACACCAGGAAAATTGATTAATAAATAATTTATAGATTTTATAACATTATCAGGTATTTATTAAAGATTGATTTAATACATGACATAAATTTTATAATTCAAATAAAAGTAATTGAGAAACTACACATTTTAAATACAAGACTAAAATTTAAATGAGAAATTTACTGAAAGTTGTATGCAATTCTGTGTGAGATCATTCTGGGTGTGAAGAAAAATTCAAATATGTAAGCTACCCATGTGCTTTTTTTCCCTGACTTTCACCTCTTTTCCTCCTGTTTTTCTCCTCTTCCGTAGACATTTCTCTTTGTATATAACAAAGGAGTATTGTCAGAAACGATATTCTTTTTATTTTATAACTTTTTACATTTTTTGAGCATCAACCTAATAATATTAATTGTGAATATCACCTGGACTTTCGATGTGTTTTGTGTTTGATTTTGTTTCTTTATTTTTGATTTGCTCTGCTTGAGTGCATGTGTGTGTGAGTGTCTGTGTGTGCCTGTGTGTGTGTGTGTATGTGTGTGTGTGTGTGTGTGTGTGTGTGTGTGTATTTATATATGTGAGTGTGTGTGTGTATGTATATGAGTGTCTGTCTGTCTGTGTGTACCTGAGTGTGTCTGTGTGTATTTATATGTGTGTGTGTTTGTGTGCGTGTGTGTGCGTGTGTGTGCACATGCATGTATGTGTCTCTAAATACAACTGTATAAAAATACAAACGTATATATCTATTATGTTGTATATTTATATCAAATCCATAGCCACTGTTCCTTGATATTATTTATTCACTCTCTTCATAGACTTCCCTATAGTTCTTTCACCAGTGATGGTGATAGTGATGGTGTCCAAGCATGACTATTTGCTAGAATAAGAATGTTATGCATCACATCACCAAACTTCTTTCTTTTTTTTTTTTTTTCTAACAGTTGACATATGAGTTTCATGGTTTGTAGGTCTTGCCAATAATTTCTTTCTGAATACTTTCAATAGTCTGTATATGGAATGATAAGCATTTTCTATAACATTTCACTTCAAAGGCCATGATCTTTTTTACACTTTCAGTACCGAATGTTTAGTATTCACAACCTTTGAAGTGCAGCTGAAATTACTGTTACTCTTTAAAAATCAATTTCTGCTATTGTAATTATTTTTCCCTGCCAGTGACTAATATAAAACTCAGTAATGTTAATGTTAAAATGCAAGGTTGATACCAGCAGTTAAGTAACTATAATACATCTGGTGAGTTATAATACATCTGGTGAGAATACCTGTTGGTTATATTCTAAATTTTCGTAACACAATTGCTGCATTGAAGACATATGTTTGCCATTCAAAAACCCCCAGCAAACTATGGCCTGATCACTGACAAGGTTACACTGCAATGTATCCTTGCCAGTGACCAAGTCACAATTTGTGCAACAAAAACTTTAACACATAACAAATAATAAATGATTAAATGAAGTTAAGAGCCTTTGTGTGTTTTTGAAAGGCTTACATGTGTTGGCATGTGGCTTAGTGGTTAGGGTGTGTGTGTGTGTGTGTGTGAATATGTGTATGTGTATGTTTCAGTGTGTGTTTGTGTAACGTCCTATAACTGTCTGTCTGTCTACTTTTGGAGCCAGCGAGTTTAGGGGATGAAGTAAGTCTATTATATCGACCCCTACTTCAACAACTTGTCTCTTCCCTGTTGTTGTCATTGCACTTCCTTACACAAAATTATATGAATTATACATACATGCATACATATCAATAAATACATACATACATGTGTGTGTATATATGTAGTGGGAATGTTCAGCAGTCACATCACTTTACCCAGTGTTGCGGTTTGCTAGAAAGAATATTACCCACATGATCAACAAAATCTGACCAATCAAGACTTTGCATGGAATGTGCTCCAGTGACGATTTCATCTTTTGGCACACTTTCTTCTGAGTCAATCTATCAGCATAAATTCAGCACACCTTGACTACTTGATAGAGAGCTTTGGGATGCAGTAGTGAGAACATTGAGAGACAGCAAATACAAGACAGCAAATGGACAGTGAAGAGACATGTACAGCTGCTGGCAACAACCACAATGAATGATCAGTGACAGGAACACAAAGACCAGCATCTAACTTTTTGACTACTATTACAATTACATCAAGAACAATAACATTCAAACTCTCTCAACATTTTTTCATTTGCAGTAACAACTGTATTTTCTTTTTCTGTATGAAAAGAATAAAAGTTTTATTTGTCATAAATCACAACAGTCACTGGTGTTCTTTTTTTTGTACACTCACACACACACACACACACACACACACACACACACACACACATACACATGCACACATACATGCCTGTCTAACTATTTGTCTACCTGTCCTTGCTTCTATTTCCATTTCTACTTTTTTCTTTCTTCTTGAATTTCCATTTCAGTTTGATATCCTGTTTTAGTCTTGTCTCAACTCATCAATGTACCTCCGTACACATACAATGTCTTTACTCCTCTCTTCTTCTGCTGCTTCCCTTCTCTTCCTTGTAATCTACATCACAACCATCACCATCATCATAATCATTATTATAACCACTTAACTACTATAATTATAACTATTACCATCAACATAATCATCCATCACCATCATCATAATCATTACTATTATCATCACCATAATAAACATCACCATCATCACCATGATAACTATAACCAATGTAATCATCACTATTATCACCATAATCACATTTTCAGTTTTGCATTTCAGGCAATTTATTTTACCTTTATAAAAATTAGCCCTTCACCTTTTCTCTCTTCTAGTTTTCACTCAGTTGTCATAGTAACTGTAATTTCCCCTTCACTTCCACCTTCAACCTCATCTTCACCACCATCACCTGCAACCAATATCCCCACCAATCATCTTCAACCATCTGTGTAATCAAAAATTCAATATTGTTATAGACTGATAAATTTTATGAATAAACATCATATTCATGCAGTGAAGATTTGCAAGAATCAACTGTCTCTTGTGGCTGATATTAAAGTAATTGTCCCATAAGCCAGCCCTGATCCAGGAAACTCAAGCATATTTTTGTCAAGAATATATCATACATTCAGATATAATCCATCTTTTTTAGGATCCTTCTTATTGTTGTTTAGCCTCAGGTCAGAGGCATTGCAACTATGACAATCCCAACTTGGACTACATTATCCAATGATATCTTTTTTGCTAACCCTCTCATAGCTTTGAGATTTTGATGAGGTAACTGTTAATTTTTAAAATGACATTGTAAGGTTGGTGTGAAAGGCCAGATCTGGCCAATGTGAACATGACACAGGTAGAATATTTTAGCCAGATATGGTCAGTTTAAATGCTAAAGGGTGTAATTTGAAGGGATTTAGTTGCTATTTCTATGGGACTACATTATCCAGTCTGGTCTCCCTTTTTTTGGGGGGGGGGTTAGTTGTTGTTGTTTAGTCTTATGTCAGTGAGACATTCCCACTGTGACCATCTCATTTTTTTTTTTTATGTATACCTCAAAATACATTATCCCAGTCATGAGTAACCTGTTGCCCATAGAACTTTTTAAATGGCATGTCTAATGAAAAATCACCTTGAATTCCTTTCATAGTGTGACCCACCGAATGGTAAGCTGTTTCATGCAGCCTGCTTCGTGACAAAGGTTGCCTATGCCTGCATTATCCAATGTGTTCTTCTAATGTATTAAGTCAGTGGGGTATAAGTTGAGGGAATTTAGTTGCTATTTCTAGCAAAAAAGAGTGTCATAAAAGTTTATGTGTGGATGATGTTGGTAGTGGTATTACTGTGTAACCACAGGTCAAGTCTGTTCTGGTAGATTTAGGATTAAAAAATGATCACCACGTGGCTATCCTAAAGCAGGAAACTTATATCATATAACCAAGGGCAGTCTCAGGTGGACTGGTATGGAAAGGGTAAGATCTAAGTTTTCACTCTCATTACACACAGGCCTCCACCAACAGGTGGATGTCTTCTTCAGCTATCAGTTCCTTATCATCAGCTTTAATTACTTTTAAACATTTCAATTCATATCACTGGCACTTAGTCTAAACCTCAGCCAAAGTAATTTTACTCTCAGTTCCACAGTTTCTCTCTTACCACTGGATCTATAGCCAGCCTTATGATAGAATTGATATCTCTTCCACTCTCTTATATCAGATCAAGTGTAGTGTTCCCTTAATCTAAAAGCAACTGTAATTAGCAGCTCCAACAGTCCCCAGTCAAAATTTCCCACGTGTGTATTAAAAATTATCTATTGTACATCAACTATCTATATTGAGCATTACAGAACTATTAAAACAATTAACAAAAATTACAAAGAATAAATAAAATAAAAGCGACTGTAAGATAGGCCCAGGTATTGCTGTCTGGTTAGACGTTTACTTCCCAATCACATGGCTCTAGGTTTAACCCTTTCGATACCAATCCGGCTGAAACCGCCTCTGGCTCTGTAGTACAAATGTTTTGTTTTTGTAAGTTTTGAATTAAAATCTTCCACCAAACTTTAGTCACGATTTATGCTCTTAACGCTAGCTTAATGATGACTAAGTTATTTTACTAAATTCTTTGTTATATTTAAAATTAATTGAAAAAAACAGAGCATCTCAAAATAAATATGGTAATGAAAGGGTTAACCCCACTGCATGGCATCTTTGGGTAAGTGTCATCTACTATAGCCCCATGCCAACCAAAGCTTTGTGAGTAGATTTGGTTGACGGAAAGTAAAAGAAGCCCATCACACACACACACACGTGTGCATGTGTGTGTTGATATTTGTATTTGTACCCCATCTCCACCAATTGTTAACCAGTGTTTCCCATAACTTAGTGTTATAGCAAAAGCGACTGATAGAATAAGTACCAGGCTTTAAAAAAAGTACTGGAGTCAATTTGTTCGACTAAACCTTTCTCATCTATATTCCAGCATGGCTGCAGTTCAATGGAACTCCATCGGTTATGATGACAAGGGTTCCAGTTGATCTGATCAATGGAACAACCTGCTCATAAAATTAACACGCAAGTAGCTGAGCACTCTATAGACACATGTATCCTTAACGGAGTTCTCAGGGAGATTCAGAGTGACATAGAATGTGACAAAGCCAGACCCTTGAATTACAGGTACAACTCATTTTGCCAGTTGAGTTGACTGGAGTTGTTGTTGTTGTCAAGGGCTCCAGTTGATCCGATCAACGGAGCAGCCTGCTCGTGAAATTAACGTGCAAGTGGCTGAGCACTCCACAGACACGTGTACCCTTAACGTAGTTCTCGGGGATATTCAGCGTGACAGTGTGACAAGGCTGACCCTTTGAATTACAGACACAACAGAAACAGGAAGTAAGAGTGAGAGAAAGTTGTGGTGGAAGAGTACAGCAGGGTTCGCCACCATCCCCTGCTGGAGCCTCGTGGTGCTTTAGGTGTTTTCGCTCAATAAACACTCACAACGCCCGGTCTGGGAATTGAAACCACGATCTTTTGACCACGAGTCCGCTGCCCTAACCACTGGGCTATTGCGCCTCCACTGTTGACTGGAGTAAAATGAAATAAAGTGTCTTACTCAAAGACACAATGCACTTCTAGGAATTCAACTCACAACTTTATGATCATGAGCCAATTGCCTGACCACAATGCCAGTGACTAAAACAAGTAAAAGATAAGTGATAATTTTGTCTTGTCTTCTAATGTAGTGAGGAATAGTTATATCTTTAACTTATACAAAATCATTAAATAGTTCAGATCAATCCCACTCTGGTGATTGTACATTCTACAAATTTTCCCAATTTAATTAAAATAATAAGGTTTAAAATCATGGTAAAAACTGAAAATATTGAAGAAGAATAAACCTAGGCAAAAACTAAAGGAAAAGGTGCTTGTTTCTTTACATTTGCTTGAGTAGAAATGAAAATAAAGCAGTTAAGCAGTTTATTGAAATAAATAGAATATGAACAGCATTAGTTTACTGACTTGTATCTTTTATCTGCTTCAGTCATTAGACTGTGGCCATGCTGGGGCACTGCCTTTAAGAACTTTTAGTTGAAGGAATCAACCTAGTACTTATTTTTTTTAAAACCTGGTACATATTCTATTTGACCCTTTTGCTGAACTGTCAAGTTATGAAGATATAAACAAACCAACACTGGTTGTCACGTGGTGGTGGTGGACAAACACACACACACACACACACACGCACACACACAATGGGCTTCTTTCAGTTTCTGTCTACCAAATCCACTCACAAGGTTTTGATTGGCTCAAGGCTATAGTAGAAGGTACTTGCCTAAGCTGCTGCACAGTGGGACTGAACCCAGAACCATGTAGTTGTGAAGCAAACTTCTTACCACACATGTGCCTATATTGATGTTCACTTTCTTGTTGCTCTTGAAAGGCAGAGGTTGTAGGAAAGTAAATTTAGTTCCCTTTTTTACCTATTAATTTTGTTTTTGTAAGTACCCTATTCTTTACTTTAGTGTAAACTTATTTCTGTAAACTTTCAACTATCAAAAGAATTTTAGGAACTTATGGGCCAGTTGAAATGCTTTCATTCATGGTTAGTTAATAGCAAAGGATAAAAATTTGACCAGGTGAGTATGCTACAAACTTTGTCCCTCTATCAGGATGGGGATGGTGGAGTTAGCGTATGATCCTATACCTCTTCTTGAGAAAGAAGAGAGAGGAGAGAGGTGAAGAGATAGAAAGAGAAAGAGAGAAAGGGGAGAGAAGTGAAAGAGAGAGGGGAGAAAGGTGAAGAGAGAGAGAGAGAGAGAGAGAGAGAGAGAGAGAGAGAGAGAAAACTAAAGCCTAATGAATATCTTTTTTTTATTTTTAGCAAGCAAATTTTTTGACAGACTATTTGTGTATTTATCTAAACTTGTTTTCAAGTGTACATTATGTTTATAAAAAAGTACATATACAAAAGGTTTTCATATACACACAATGATATGAAAGTAATCTGGAAATATGTAGAGGTGAATAAAGGTAGGGCTAAAATTAAACATCCAGACAGAGCTCAAATAAATCATGATTAAAGTGGATTTGTGTCAGCATTTTGTCTTGTTCTCTGAGCTGGCCTCACTCAGGGCATTGACTAAACCTTTACTCCTAATGGTTCTTGTTCAAAACGGGGGCACCAGTATTTTCTTAACGAAACACTTTGAAACTTGGGACACTGGTAGAATGTGTCATATAAAACATCTTTTTCTCTTAGTCTTCTTAACAAAAAAACGTACATCGCAAGTTATTTCATGTTAAAGTTGTCGTATTTCTGTAATTTCAACCAATGACTGACGTCCATTCAGCAGTAAAAATTAAATGCTGACTACGTAAACAAACGATTCTCGCGGTGATAAAATTATTATTTCCTTGTCAAAAAATGGCTGAAGCATATTGGCAGTAGCTAATAAACCTTTCTATTATAGGCACAAGGCATGGTTTTTGAGGGAAGGAGCAAGTCGGTTAGGGTTAGGGTTAGGGAAAACGAATACACGTGTGTTGCCTCTGCAAAATGTTAGAAGTAATGGAGATTAAATACGCTTTACACCGCTTAAACTGCCAAAGGAGTAAGTGTAAACAGCTGAATACTTGTCAGTGATTGGTTGAAATTATCGAAATAAGACAATTTTTTTACATGAAATAAATTTGAATACAAAAATTTTTTTCTGTTCTATAACACAAAATAGATAAGTATACGAAGTTTGAAAGTCTCAGCCCTGTTTTCATCAGTCTTGTCTGCACTTCCTGTTACGTTGGTACAGTCTTTTGTTTTCCAGCATTATTTTCTATTTTTTACTCTTTATTTAGAGCTGTTGTTTAAATTTAAAAATTTACCTTTTACTTGTTTTAGTCATTAGACTGCAGCCAAGCTGGAGCACTGTCTTGTAGAATTTTTAGTCAACTGAATCAACCCCAGTACTTATTCTTTGTAACCCTAGTATTTATTCTATTGGTCACTTTTGCTGAACCGCTAAGTTATGGGGATGTAAACACACCAACATCGGTTGTCAAGTGATGGTGGAGTGACACACAAATACACACACACACACACATATACACATATACATATATATATATATATATATATATACAACAGGCTTCTTTCGGTTTTTGTCTACCAAATCCTCTCACAGGGCTTTGGTCGGCTTGAGACTATAGAAGAAGACACTTACCCAAGGTGCCATGCAATGGGAGTGAACCTGGAACCATGTGGTTTGGAAGCAAGCTTCTTACCACACAGTCATGCCTGCACCTATATATTTATGTTTATTTAGTAAGTTCGAGAAAATTTTGTATATATATCTGGTGTTGTTATTATTTGCAAAGATTTGTGTTGTTATCCTCTTTTACCCACTCACTGCAAAGATTAATTCTTATGTTCCCCTTTATTTGCTTCAATTCTAACGTTTTTTTTTTTTTTTTTTTTTACTTGTTTTATTTCTTTAAGAAATATCTGACAGTCCACTGTGATGAATTTTGAAGAGGAAACATCCAGAAAGTTTTGCTGAAATTTGTAATGAATAATTTCAATCTTCTGGTAAATGTCTCAGCATGAATGCAAAAATAGACACACACAAAAAAGATCCTTTTGTATTCTGACAAGTATTTATCAATGGTTACCGATATTATTGCACTGAAATGTCACACAGTTGGTGAGAACTTTTAGAATGCTTGCATGTAAAATTATAATGTGTGAAATGCTGGGACAATAAGCAGCATGATGAATTGAATTCCACTTTCAGACAATACAATAAGTTTTAATGACCTCTCACATGATGCTGAACTAGATTTGTGTAGTAAACTACAAAATTGGGAGACTTTTTTACTGTCCAAGTTGGTTGAGTCAACAGATCTTACCAATAAATGTAACACTGTAACTTTGGTAAGATTTGTATAAAATTACAAACAAGTTTTCTGTTGCAAAGAATTGCATAAGAAAAACAAAGGAATAGATATCTCTAATATTTTACCCTCATATCTGGAAACAAGAGGACTTTTTGACAGGGATACTAATAGTACCACCAGTGGTTGGCTCTATAATTGATTTCATTTCTCTTGTAAAACAAGATAAAGTGAATATTGTCTTAACACATTGCTTTCTTCATACAAAGTTGTTGATTTTAAAATCTCTTGGAAATGAGTTGAAAAACATTTTAATGGTCATCTTATTAAACAAAGCCCAATTTACCTCAAAATATTTTAAAAGCTGAGTGCAGGACAAAGAGCACATAAATCAAAGAGCTACAGAAATCTGGCAAATGAGCAAAGGAAGAGTTCTAAATAAGATGTTTGAGCTGAAAGGGAATTGTAGAAGAATGCTTTTTAAAAACCAGAATTTTCCAAATGCTCTGAAGATAAAAATAGTTGCAGAAGTTAATTTACTTTACAAGCATTTTCCATCACATGAATCAGGTGAACAAGTCTCTGCAAGGCTAAAAAAATATACTTACTTATAATGACAAGATTCTAGGAGATTAAAGAGGAAGGAATCTTGGGAAAAGTCATGCTGTAAAAAGAAAGTTTAAAATGTTTCAATTACTGCTGGGTATTAAAAGTCAAGAGAGATGATAGAAAATTTCAAGGTTTATCGAAATCCATTTGCAAGAACTGTTGATCAAAATAGATCATTATTTTCCCAACTTTTCAACAGAAGGGTATGATTGAGAGAGGGATCCACACTTTGAAACTCCTGCTCACCCTGAAACTTGAATTTAAGAGAAAAAAAACCTTGTGAGTAGCAGTCTGATTGCATACTCAAGATTTACTGATAAAATAACTATGGACAAGTCTTGGATTTTCAATAAAGAAGGATATCCTGCCATCCATATGAAAGCAATATTATGACAATTTTCAACTTCTTAGATTTGTAAGCAAGCCTTTTTCTTATTTAACAAGTATCAAGAGCAAAGACAAAAAATATCTATCAGTAGCACAGGTTACTCATTAGAAAAGCAAATTTCATTTTCTATATTGTCTTAAAAAATAACATTGCCTTGACCCAAATATATTGACTTGTAGTTTTTGTTCTATTTATATAGTTATCACTTGCTATTTTTTATTTACATTATTTACAATTGACGGATATTTGTCCTCATCTTGTTTGTTGTTGACACAACGTTTCGGCTGATATACCCTCCAGCCTTCATTAGGTGTCTTGGGGAAATTTTGAACCTGGGTTTTTATTCCTAAGGTATTTTTCGTTGTTGTTGTTGTTGTTATTATTATTATTATTATTATTATTATTATTACTATTATTATTATTATTGTTATTATTATTATTATTATTATTATTATTACTACTACTATTATTATTATTATTATTGTTATTATTATTATTATTATTATTATTATTATTATTATTATTCAGGTCACTGCCTGGAATTGAACTCGGAATCTTGGGGTTAGTAGCTCGCGCTCTTAAATATAGAACCTTATCATTTGCTATGTTGGCTATTTGTGTTTTATGAATACAAATATGTTTGATTTTTCTTGTGTGAATGAAAACTTCCTTATGAGTTACCTTGCACAATCTGTTTGATTTCTGATTTTTTTTTTAGTTTTTTTTTTTTGTGAGTGTCTTGTTAATGAATTGAAGAAAAGCTAAACCAACTATCAAAACAATATATTGTTTACATTATCAAGTTATAAACCTTTATACTAATAAAGGTTTATAATAATTTTTATTTCATGGTTCTCTACAACATGGAATTTATTTCAAGTGTTCCCAAAAATAAAGAGGTTGGGAAATGCTGCACTAAAATATAGTTTGTGGGAGGAAAGAGAACAGAAACGACATGAGCATTACATAGGTTCAAGTTGGAGTGTACTGATAATATACTGTATGCTTTCTCTGTTTTTTCTACTCTAACTACAGCATTTCTTATTCCTTTGAACTTACAAACTGTCTACCAAGTGATTCATCTGTCTCTCATCCTCTATACTATAGTTCCCTTAACCTACAAAATATTCACTAAAACCATTCACACCAAAACTACAACTCTCTGAATATTTTTCTGACAGGATGAAGATTAGTCATATAGACCATACCTATATGGTAACATCCCCAAAAGCTAAAGAACTGCTTATCCTTCTTGGACTAAAATGACAAGGATAAAAAGCAGAAACCATTGTAGAAAGAAATACATATGCAAACGGTGGATATTGTTTTTCTGTGAACCAAAGGCTTTAGAGTGTTGATGCTTAATGTCATATTTATCAGACAGGTAGCATTTTGTAATAATGGCTATGAACTTATGAACATCTCAGTACTCCAGAACAGGGTATATTTATGTCTTATAATACAACATTTCTTAATTCTAGGGGCACACTTGAAATATGTGCAGAAAACTTCCTGGCCCAACCTTCCATATTCTTTTACAGAGCTTAGAAAAACTGAAGGACCACTGCAATAAGTGTGTAAATCTGAGAGAAAAGTACATTGAATAAAGTCATAATTAATTGATCATCCTGCATTTTATCTTACCCAAAGCCAGGAACTTTTCAGCACCCCTTGTAAATTCCATATTGCAAGGAACTACTAAGCAAAAATTATTATAAATCTTTATTAAACTCCATAAAGATAAATTTCATGAGGTAAACATTTCACTGTTTTGATAATTGCTTGAGCAAAAGTGGTTAAGTTTTACTTAACTTTAACAACACAAAAAAAATTTTTAAATAACAAAATCAAACTATTCAAGATAACTCATAAAGAAGTTTTCTTTCATACAAGAAAAAAAAAACTCTGTTTAAGACTAAAATATTTTCATGGATTTTAAAATGGGAAAACTAGTGTTTCTGATGTATATCTTGAATAACTGACAAATATACGTTCAATTTGAAAGGTTATCAAGAAATTGCAAGGCTTAGCAATTTTTTTTTTCTGTAAGGAGTATGACAATTTTAGTCATGTATTATTTGTAAGTAATAGGATGGTGGTGTCCATTCTTGCATTTTTAACCCCTAAGCAGCAAGAATGTGAAATAATATGCATGTATACACACATCAACCAGACCTTTCTTGTGTGGACACATCATCATCATCATCGTTTAACGTCCGCTTTCCATGCTAGCATGGGTTGGACGATTTGACTGAGGACTGGTGAAACCGGATGGCAACACCAGGCTCCAATCTAAATTTGGCAGAGTTTCTACAGCTGGATGCCCTTCCTAACGCCAACCTCTCAGAGAGTGTAGTAGGTGCTTTTACGTGTCACCTGC
>NC_068983.1:120159015-120166469 GCF_001194135.2 Octopus bimaculoides | reverse complement strand
ATAGAGGAGCTCCCAGGGGCAACCTGTCTTGAACTCCTCTGTGATTGCCTGGAGGACTATGATAAATAAGAGGGGGCTGAGGACGGAACCTTGGTGGACCCCTACCTCTACCCGGAATTCATTGCTGTACTCATTTCCAACCCTCACCTTACTGGCAACATCTCTGTACATGGCTCGCACAGCTCTCACTAACCATTCTTCTATCCCAAGTTTCCTCATTGACCACCAGATAAGGGATCGGGGGACCCTGACCACCAGATAAGGGATCCACAGAGACACACTTTGAATGCACACACTGTATAGACTCAGTTGTATGGGCACACACATGCAATCTCACTTGTCTGAAGGCACATACTGTGCAGTCTCATTTACTGTACTTATGCATTTTTGTGAAAGTTAAGCCGGAAAGTAAGTTAATGTAGTTCATTGTGGAAAGTCCTGACTGAAAACTACAACTGCAAAAGATATTCTGTCATTGTTTTGCTCGTGTTCTGGTTTGCTAGTCTGCTGCCTAAGTCATAACAACAACAGCAGCTGCTGCTGCTGCTGCTGCTACTACTACTACTACTACTACATATTTATTTAATAGTTGTAAGTAAAATCAAGTTTATAGAGTGGGTGCACCCTTGTGGCATGCTATTAATGCAGTCATTTTATTGTGATAGATTCACTACAGATTTATTTTCTCAGCACAGATGTGATTCTACTGGTTCTTCAGCACTTGTAATTTGCCAACAATGCAAAATAGATTCCTCACCTTGGACAAAGGACATGGATGGGCATATATACAAACCATATAAACTTAAATCATTGTATCACTGTATTGACCTGACTATTGGATGTTGTTATATACTGCTGGTCCCAATGTGCTTCACTGCATTCTTGTAGCTCCTGAATGATGCTACCCCACTGGCTATGCAGGCAAGCCAGCTTTTCCTCTAAGAGGAATGCCAATCTATTGCAGGATTCTCTGTTTACATTGAAGAACACAACTCACTGCTGGTCTGGAAATTACGATGCAACACCCTATAACCACAAGCAGATATGCCTTAATCAACAATACAAGCATATGCTGTACTGTAGAGTTGACAACTTAAGTGCCTGGTGTGTTTCCTCACTCTGTATTCAGTGCTGTTCTTTGCCAAATTTTGAGAAGAAAAAAATATTGATTGACGGATTATTTATATTTTTATTATCAACCAAAAATCTGGAAAATCATTGGCTTGTTGGGTCACCACTGAATATAACAAGATCAAAACATGTCCTCTGCCTTGTCAAATAGGAAACTCATTCAGCTCTACTTTCTATTTTTAATTCTAATCTAAGAGAAATTTGGCTGGAAGCTGAAATACTTAATGCAGAGTAACATACTCAATGTGGTGATTCAAGAAATTTTAATAAGTTAAAATAGCACCTGTAATAAGTAAAAAAAAAAAAAATAATAATTAGCATATTGAGCAATTCTGACCAAGAAAAACAATTTCGAATTCCAATTCATTTTAATCTCAAATTGAGATTACTCTTTTACTAGTTGTTTCTGTCATTTGACAGCAGTCATGCTGGAGCACTGCCTTGGAGAGTTGAACAATCAATCCCAGGACTTATTTTTGAAGCATAATACATATTCTATCAGTCTCTTTTGTCAAATCGCTATGTTATAGGGATGTAAACACACCAGCACTGGTTGTCAAACCATGATAGGGGGGTTCTCCCTCTACCACTCTTTCTCTTCCCCTTACACCGGCATGGTCACATGCTTCCGGTCAATAATCCTTTTCTTCCTTGGCTATCGCCGAGCAAACACGCGAACTTACTTCGTCCCCACTTTCAAGTTCGTGCCTCACAGCGTTCTTACACACATAATTTTTCCCGTCTGGCCGTATAGCCTTTTCTGTTTGTTTTCCTGTCTTGTTTTTTGTCCGCCACTACATTCCTCCATGGCAAGGTTTAATTTGTGTATACAAATTTAATTTGCGGTCCATGGGAAGAGCCGTTTTAACGATGCGTCCTCCCCAGCTCTTCGAAACACCGGTGTTAAAACAGGGGTAGCTGATGAAGGAGAATGTTCTCTGTGTGGCTTGTGTGTTTTCTTGTCTACGTTTTGTTTGCAATGTCCTGTACCCAGATATGCACCTATACATACAGGTGGATGTTGGTATGCACATACCTGTACGTATATATGCATATACTCATTTACTATTTGTTTATATATATATATATATATAAACCAAATTTGATGACTGGCACCTGTGCCAGTGAAGTGCTAACAGCACCATCCAAGCGGGATCACTGCTAGAGCAGCGGTCTCGCTTCCGTGCCGGTGGCAGGTAAAAAGCACCATTTGAGCACGATCATTTCCATCTTTGCCTTATTGGCACTCGTGCCGGTGGCATGTGAACAAAACATTGACTCCTGTGCAGGTAGCATGTAAAAAACATCATTTGAGCGTGACCGTTGCCAGTACCGCCGGACTGGCCCTCGTGCTGGTGGCACGTAAAAAGCACCCACTACACTCTCGGAGTGGTTGGCGTTAGGAAGGGCATCCAGCTGTAGAAACTGCCAGTCTGGTGTAGCCATCTGGTTCGCCAGTCGCCAGTCAAATCGTCCAACCCATGCTAGCATGGAAAGCAGACGTTAAATGAAGATGATGATATATATATATATATATATAATATATATATACGACGGGCTTCTTTCGGTTTCCATATACCAAATCCACTCACAAGGCTTTAGTAAACCCGAGACTACAGATGACACTTGCTCAAAGTGCCACGCAGTGGGATTGAACCCGGAACCACGTGGTTGGGAAGCAAGCTTCGTACCACACAGCCACGGTCCATCTTTTCCTTTTTTTTTTATGGTCATGGTCTTTCTTGTCTAGAATCATTAAAATAATGATTCTCCTACTTCACTACAGGTGATTTTAATCACTTAAAGTAAAGTGTTAGCATCCACTTTATTTTATGGTCATGCGTCAACCTACAGAAAAAAAAATTTTTTAATGCCAAGAGAATGAGAGCCTCTACATAGTCGTTCAACATGCTAGAAATACAACCAAGTCTGTTTTGAACCACACCCTTATTCTCTTACAAAATGAAAGGAACAATGCGGCCCTAGATACACTATGTCGGAATAACAACATAAAAAAGAAGATAGGGTGATAAAAGTTAGAACACCTTTGATCAAAGTTGACCTGGGAGCTAATTCAACAACATTGAACACACGCCTACTTACCCTATTACAGTCATATGTGACATGAACTTAGGAGCGAGTTTCTGTGATCACTCAGCCTGTTAGAAATAGGAGCAAAATCTTTCTCAAATCGCACTATACTGTCTTTAAAAGAAGGAAAGACATATATGATAATGTAGTTTGTGATTAACTGTGTTCGAAAAAACAGGATGGGGAAAGTGAGAAATGCCTTTGAACATTAATTCGTTCGCCAAGGACTGACTTCTGGCAAAACCACTACAAAGAAATAATTAAAACCAGTTTCTTTTGCCTGTATATCCTATCTAGTCGTGACATCACAGCTACACAACGCTACTCAGAGCTAACTTACGGTTATATTAAGTAACACCCCCAACAACTATCACACGGATATCTGCAATGTTAAATCATGACCAATATATTCATTAACCACTTGGTGAAATACTGTATGAAAAAAATAAATAAATAAAACACCAAATTTGCACAAGGAGACACGAATACTTCTTACGATAGATGAACAGTTAATGATTTCTAATAGAGGCACAAAGAAAAATACAATCACAACAAACAACCAGGAAGCAGAACAAGTGTGTGAATTAAAATTAAACAAAAGTGGCATAAGTAGACACATTTTAGGGGTAATACAGTCAATTTAATCGACCCTACGTAATTGACTGGTACTTAATGTATCGACCCGCAAAGAATTAGAGACAAAGTCAACACCCGGATAAATAAATAATAATAAGCAAACAAGGGGGTGTAGGGGTGTGTCTTACGTCACAGCCTCTTTGTGAGGTGAAACATGGCAGCTACCATGTTCAACATCTTGGCATGGTAACCAAGCTTTTATTCTTCTCTATTGGCTGGCAGCAGCACGGATTTACGCTGCCTCTCTCACCCTTCGGATACATTACTGCATATTTCCCTAACAACCAGTGTAAGTAAAATCATCGCCTGTTTTTATCTCTTTCCCCCCTCTTCGTTTTATCTGGTTAGTAATAGCTCAAAGGTTACTTATTGATTAATCTCTATAGAAAAATAGACGTGTTGCTACACTTGGACGTCTTGCCACTAAATTGGCTTCTCACTTTTATGTATACACGAATATATATATATATATATATATATATATATATAAATATATATATATATATATATATATATATATATAAATATATATATATATATATATAAATATATATATATATATATATATATGTGTGTGTGTGTGTGTGTAATGTTGTGCGTGTGTAAAGTTAGTGCGTTAAATATAGTTTTTTTTTTTTGTTTTTTAATTTCATTCGAGTCGGTAAAACTTGCTGTATTTTAAGTATCGTCTCTTCTCACTGATCAAATAAAAGCTTTCAAGTCAACTTTTATCCCCGTGAAGTCGATGAAATACGAGACCACTATCATACCAGTCAGTATGTCGATTCTATCAAGCTTGTAGTTTACCTGGCTCTGTGCCCAGTTAAATTATCATTAAGGCAGATTGCAGAATCAGTAGTGTTTGACGAAATGCCTTGCGTTATTTTGCTACATTTCTTTAGGTGTTGAGTTCAAACCCTGCCGTAGTCGAATATACCATCCATAATTTTGGTATCGATATGTACGAGTTGTGCGCTAACATTAATAGGTTAATATCTAGATATTAACCCATTAATATTCACTATATGCCTTCCCAAAAGCTGTAGACCTTGTGCTAATATTAAAAACTCTTTCATTTTTTTTAATGGTTAATGTTGACTTAGCCAAAAGAGTAGGACACTTGGGCTGACAACTTTACTGTCTTTATTTTCATCTGCCTTAGTTCCGAGTTCAAATTCAGCTGAGCTCAACGTTGTCTTCTACCCCGACGACGTAGTTAGATAAAAATGCATTAACATACTTGACCGCTTTAATCGAATTAAACTTGTCTTCAAAGAATTTGGACTTTGTTACCCAGTCAAAAGAAATTGTTCAAATGCCGTAGGAAGGTACGATAAATCAGTATCTCCTTTCTAATTACATTAGATTTTTAGTCTGCCATCATTTTTGACGTCGATGAATTAAATACCAGTAACATACTAGTGTAGCTGAATTGGTTAACTTCACAAGCAGCATATGAAATTGGTTTTTCACATAACCAAAACTAAGGTGAGCATAGTAGAGCTGGAGCTCAGCTGATAATAAGCTGGTTTCGATTGCCGTCTGTCGCTATTTCACCTTTTACAGCGCTCATGTTTTTTTTCTATCTTAGGTAATGTCCGGTAGTAGTAATGATTTTGACTCTAAGCCTAAAACAGAGAACTGAATGAATTCCCTCCACCCCCAAGCTCTTGTGGTATTTTGTCAACTTCGCTTTCTTATAAGGAAGCGGATTTTCTGCTGTTGCTCGCGGTAACAACTATCGATGATGATCTGTTACATGTATGAACTTGTATTACGGTTGTGAAATAGCATTTCACAACCATGGCCGAATCGCTAAGTCCGCTTCACTATCATGAGTTCTTAATACGCAACACCTCCTACAAGTATTTTATTTACCGTGGTCCTAAGCAAACTTGAATAAATGGAAATTGCATGGCGATTCATCGAATGAACTATACGTTTGATACAAGGACCTCTTCTTTGTTAGATTGACAGTGTGTGTTAAAGACAAGTGTCGGCGGAATACTCAGCCATTACTGTCACAATAATACGAGGAGTTGGAGGAATCAGAATTTTTTTTTTACTGCAAGAGTCTTTGTTATAAAATCAATTATTTTGTATTGTCAATCAGACGTTAACCTCAATTCACAGTCGTACGATAATTTCAATGTATGTTATACGTAAACACAAACAGCACAACACATCGCTCACTATCACACCAACGTGTGTGTGTGTACTTTGCTCAGACAATTATCTGAATTTAGGTACTGCAGAACACACATGGCTAGCTCCGAGAGGCAAATCAAAGTGCACAGTCGCCTTGCCTGGATAATGCTTACTGATATTGAAGAATATTTGCCCCATTCCACGTCTCCAAAGAATTCACGAAGAGGATCTTCATAGCAGCCATCAAGAAAACTCTCCTTAACAGGTGTGAAGCTTGGATCGCCACTAGATCGATAGCCAAGTCTCTCAATAGCTGCTACACTTAGATGCTCAAAATAGCCTTTGGCACAATTGGATGCCGAGAGTGACCTAGAGCAACTCTGTGGTGACCTCCCCTAGTTGACCAACAAGATGGCAGAATGAGCTTGCTGGGTATTCTAAGAAACTCGGGGAGAGCTGCTCCATGGGAGGTTGCACTATGAGCATCCACACTGACCCCATGAGAGCAGCTAACTTACACAACCAAGTACGTTTTTATTTTGTGGTCTCAAAAAGCAATTTCAAGTCTGCGTTTGTTTGCAGTTTTCATTCTTAGATTCTGTCAATTTCACTTGTATTCTTTTGATCTAGTGACCTCATTATATTCAACTTTATCATTGTTACCCAATGAGGAAAGCTGTATTTTGAGGGCATTCTTCTATAATTGGCCATGGAGTTGTTAATGCTTTTGGATTAAGTTTGACTTGCTCTACATTTTCTGCTTTTTCAATGATATTTTCTGTCTTTGGTGTGCAAGGTACTTTGTGAATTTGGTTTAAAGGGGGTTTCTAGATTCTGGATTGCATGTAGGAGAACTTCAAGATGTGATAAACTTATCAATATTCCATGCAAGGCTTTCCACTCTCTTCTCCCTGTCTTTTATGTTAAGTTCTCATGTATGAGCTTCTTAGTGAACTGGTTTATTTTCTATTTGTTGTGTTAAGTAGGATTTTCCAACATCTCTGGAGGAAACGTCCATGTTACCTTATGTCTCATGTTTCTCAAGTTCATTAGCTATCTTAATAACACAAATATTCTATGTATGTAATGTATACATGTGCAGTTGTAAATATATTTATGTAATGTATGCATGCATACAATATATGTATGCAAACTTGAATATATGTTTGTATGCATGTTCATATACACACATGTCTATATCACAACTGTCATCATTTTATATCCACTCTCCATCCTGATATGGCTTGGATGTAAAATGTGTCTCTATCTATCTGTCTCTGTTGTGTGTGCATATAATATAGTTTGTGTATGTATATATATATATATACATATATATATATATATATCTTAGATATATAGATAGATAAAGCATTTAAGGATATGAAAGCAGGGAAGGTTCCATCAGGAATTACTGCTGAGATACTTAAAAATGTCTGAAGGAGTGGGAT
>NC_068983.1:120155537-120159005 GCF_001194135.2 Octopus bimaculoides | reverse complement strand
AATGTAATGCTCGCATTACTTAAATAAATGGAGTAGCATGAAACGTGCGTACTGCAATCATCTTTAAAATCTGTGTTACTTATTTTGATTTTTTGATCACCTCGCTTTTGGAATGGTTTTTGTATAATACCATACTATATTCTGGTGCCTAAACATAAGTACCATATTCAATTTTGAATCTAAATCTAAACCTTATATATATATATGTATATACATATATATATATATATATCTTAGATATATAGATAGATAAAGCATTTAAGGATATGAAAGCAGGGAAGGTTCCATCAGGAATTACTGCTGAGATACTTAAAAATGTCTGAAGGAGTGGGATACACCTTAGTTAGTACAGGAAGGTATTGTACCCAACAACTGGTGCAGCAGCATTATAATCAACTGTTATAAGGCTAAAAGGGATGTCTTAGACAGAAGTAATTAGAGAGGTATAAAATTTATGTATCAGGTCATGAAAGTTACAGAAAGTGGTATAGCTCAACCAATTAGGCAGAGTGTGTCACCTAGATGAGATGCAATTGGTTTGGTGCCAAGGTGAAACCTTACTGATACTCTGTTTCTAGTGAGACAACTGCAAAAGAAGTATTTACTTAACTAATCTGCTGTATTTCGCCTTTGTTGACATGAAGAAATCCTTTGACAGGTCCCTTGCTCCATCATCGGGTGATTGCTATGGATACTAGGGGTGGATGAATAGTTGGTGAGAGTTGTCCAAGGGTTAGCAATAAATACAGCAGTAAGTTTAATGTGCAGGTAGGAGTTCGCTAGGGGTCATTTCTCAGTTGCCTCCTATTTATCATAGTCGTTTGGAATCTATTGTAGATTTGGAAATAAAGTCCAGGTGTGGAAGCAAAACCTATACTCAAAGGTCTTTAAGGTTAACTGAGCAAAGACCAAAGTTACAGTAAGCAGGAAAGCAAACAACTAATCCTTTCAGGAAAATGGTTCTGTTTGATATATAGAAAAGGTGTTGGTAGAAATTCCATAAAGTGTACTCAGTGCAAACTGTGGACTAACAGAAAAAACTAGGCTTTGAGTGTCGCAGATGTGCGATACACAATAAGAGCACATAGAAAATAGATTTTCTCAAATGCCAAGGAGGATCATTAAAAGTAGTAGATAGTTACTGCTAATTAGCAGTGGAGGGGGATGCTTTGAAATATAGTCACTAGAATAAGAATCAACTGGACATTAGCATGCTCCATCAGATGTACAGTGTTGGTGTACACATATGACAAAGTGCAAATATGTTGAGAAAAATTGGGCATAAGAGATATCAGATGTAATGTGCTAGACAGAAGACTATGCTTGTATGGTTATGTGATAGATATATGGATGAGGACAGGTGCATAACAAAGCACTAATTGTTAAATGTGGAAGGAACTTCTTGAAGAAGGAGACTCAGGTCAGGTCGTTGAGCTCCACAGAGGGGATGACAAAGGACTAAGATGATTGGCAATTCACCATGTTCTAGCAGAGTCGACCATCTCAGCAAAAATCTGGTCCTGAAAGCCTATCATCATATTATTAATGTCTTTACCCCTGCACCCAATCTGTCCCCATTGATCCCTCTCCACTGTTCATCTTCATAACACTCATTGCTCCGTCACCTCTCTAACTATGGTACTGTATCTTCAGTTATTGTAATTATATGAGAGCAGAACTGCACATATTCCATCCCTCCTTTGTGCTATCAGTTCTCTCTCTTCTTGGAAACACTTCCTTTGCCATCCATCCTGCACTCTCAAGAAGATCGTCCCTATTTTTTTTTCGTATATTTTTTTTATTTGTATGTGTATATATCACTGTATTGACTAGACTAGATATTGTTACACATCACTAGTCACAATGTGCTTCAGTGCAGTGTTGTAGCTTTCAAATAATACCACCCTGTTGGCTAGGTAGGCAAGCAGCATTCTCCCTGAACAGAATACAAGTCCAGCACTGACCCACCATCACCATATACACATACATGCTCACACACACACATTTCAGTTAGTTGTCCATGCACCAGAAACAAAAGCACACTCAATATATTTTTTATTATCAAACAATATATCACAGGTTATGTCATATAGGTTGCCAGGATGTTACCATTGGTTTCATGTTGAATATTGTCTGTGATATGTTGTTTAATTTTATATATATATATGTACATGTATATATATATATATATATATATATATACATATATATAAATCAGTTGCAGAAATACATAAATCCGGAGGAGAAGCACACTCTAAGATGTAGAACAGTTAATATTATAGTAGGGTAAGCCAATTTATGGGATTATCCTGGGTTTCTTGCTTATAAGGGGTTTAGCCTTACGACATATCTTCAGACTCAAAACACTGCTGACCTGAAACCTCTTTAAAATAGGGAAGGGGGAAAAGCCTTGTTTTTAAGGGTAAAAACCTAGGTGATTATCTCCCTTTGCCATTGTCCATTGATCTTTGGCTGCAGTGCTATCTTGCAGTCACCAAAGCACCACAAAGGTAAACAATTGTCTTCCTTCAGTCTTGGCTATTGGATTCCAGCTGTGGTGCCATCGTGTGGATTCCAAAAGGCCAACAGGAATTTTCTAAAATGCAGGCATGGTCCGAAAATCTCCGTCCTGAAGTTCAGAATACTTAAAGACTTGCACAAGCAAGTCTAAGTATTCTCTTGCATTCAGCAATGCATAACTTGCACCATTTCATCTCGTTGATGTAGGGGCCTGGGTTCTCGAGTATTTTCCATGTGATCGAGTATGGAATCTCTTCGTCTTGTAATTGCTAGATATGGCTGGCCAGCAGTGTCATGTATCTCCTTTCCGGGACTCTGAAGGAGGACAGATGATTGGAAATATGCTGTTTGAGAGAGTTCCCAGTGCACTCCACGTACTTTTGTGGGTATGTGATGTCATTGCGCCTGTCACTGTTGTAGGTGCTGCTGTTGCTGCTACCATTGCCACTGATGCTGCTGTTGGTGTTGTTGCTGCTGGAGTTAGGGATGCTGCTGTTGGTGCTGGTGTTGGCATCACTAGGAGTGGTATTGGTGATGGTCATATTCATATCCCTGCACATGTTGCCTGTGGTGCAAGATGGCAGCGCGGCCGAAGATCAATGGACAATCGCAAAGGGAGATAATCACCTCTGGTATTACCCTTAAAAACGAGGCTTTTCCCCCTCCATATTCTAAAGAGGTCTCAGGCCAGCAGTGTTTCAGATCTGAAGATACATTGTAAGGCTAAACCCTTTATGAGTGAGTAACCCAGGGTAACCCCTTAAAACATCCTACCCACTATAATATATATATATATATATATATATATATATATACCGGAGTAAGCACATAAAATGCGCAACAAGGTGGAAAAAAGAGTACTCAAATACCAGAGGTAGAGTAATATGCTTTATTTAAAAGCAGCAGAAATATAACAAAAGACTGTTACTCGGAGTTTTATGTTCCCAT
>NC_068983.1:120152812-120155527 GCF_001194135.2 Octopus bimaculoides | reverse complement strand
GAGTAATATGCTTTATTTAAAAGCAGCAGAAATATAACAAAAGACTGTTACTCGGAGTTTTATGTTCCCATTCATTGGATAGAAATTTTCTAACAAAACTGTCCGATGAACGGGAACGTGAAACTCCGAGTAACAGTCTTTTGTTATATTTCTGCTGCTTTTAAATAAAGTATATATATATATTGTGGGTCCTGTGTGGGTAGAATTCACTCAAATATTGCATAACATTTCACACAAAATCATTTGTGTGCAATGCCATTAAAAAGGGAGTGGTACTGAAACAGTTGTAACTAGTTATACAGATGTGCTAAATTAGTTCTTTTTCTTATTTTTGATTTGTATATATAACTAATTGGCACTCTGTTGATTATGGCAATGAGGGTTCCAGTTGATCCAATCAATGGAATTGCCTGCTCATGAAATTAACGTACAAGTGGCTGAGCACTCCACAGACATGTGTACTCTTAATGTAGTTCTCAGGGTGATCCACCATGACGCAGACAGAATGTGATAAGGCTGGCCCTTTGAAATAGATGTACTACTCACTTTTGCTAGCTGAGTGGACTGGAGCAACGAGAAATAAAGAGTCTTGCACAAGGACACAACGCGTCGCCAGATATTGAACTCAAGAACTTACTATCGTGAACTAAATACCCTAACAACTAAGCTATGTACCTTCTCACACACACACACACACACACACACACACATTATTTAATATCCACTTTTCCATGCTTCCATGGGATAGACTGAATTCAGGTAATATTCCTGCAACTAGATTTACTTCCTGTTGCTAACCATCACTTTTTTCCATGCAAAGTAATATTTTCTCGTGGCTAAACATGATTACCTAGAAGGCTGAAAATGAATGACACTTTTTATGTAACAGTGACCCTTGTTTTACAATTACTGTATGTTGTCAAGATAAGGAGACACAAACATATATATACATGGTGAACTTCTTTCAATTTCCATTTACAAAATCCACTTGCAAAGCTTTGGTAGGCCTAAGGCTATAGTAGAAGACAATCCATCAGCATCTTATTTTGATTGTGATCTTAATTTTCTTTTTTGTTAACCTTCTCCCTCATACTGTCTTAAAAGACAATGTAGAGAGGATTCTTTTGTGTACAATTAAGATGTAGTCCCTGACCCATCTAGGAGGACAGTAACTCCAAATGACTCTAATGGCCTAATTTGTACCACACGGAAAGCAGACATAAAATGTTAATGTGTGTTTGTGTGTGATATCTATATATATATGTCGTGGCCAATGATAGTACTCCCTGATTGGCATCCGTGCCAGTGGCACGTAAAAAAAAAACACCATTTGAGTGTGGTTGATGCCAGTGCTGCCTGACTGGGTCTCATACTGGTGGCACATAAAAAGCACCATTCAAGCATGGTCGATGCCAGTACTGCCTGACTGGCTCTTGTGCCAGTGGCATGTAAAAAGCACTCACTACACTCTTGGAGTGGTTGGCGTCAGGAAGGGCATCCAGCTGTAGAAACTTTGCCAGATTGGATTGGAGCCTGGTGCAGCCTTCTGGCTTGCCAGCCCTCAGTAAAACTGTCCAGCCCATGCCAGCATAGGAGTGGAGAGATAAATGATAAATTCATCTTAAAAAAAAAAAAAGAAATACGTTAGTTTTTGCATGTATGAGTGAAACGGAGTAAAAGTATTTTAACAAAATAATCTTTTTCCTTCCTCTTAAAATCACTGGATATAATATATTTAATAATCCCAAATAGATGTTCCTGGCCAGTCTTCAGTCAAACTGTCCAATGCATGCCAGAATGGAAAGCAGACAATGATGGGGATGATGTATAATGATATATATAATTATGATAGATTGTTACCCATTGAATGTTTAGGTAAACATTAGGTCACCCACTCACTCTCTTTCTTTCTCTCTTTCTCTCTCTCTCTCTCTCCCTCCTCACACACAAAAATGAAACACATTTTGGCACCAAAAATTGCAAAGGGGACATTTATCTTTGGTGCTGAAATGTTTCATTTTTGTGTGGGGAGTGAGAGGGAGAGAGAGAAAGAAAGAGTGAGTGAGTGGGTGGGGGACGAAGCTTACCTAAACATTGAATGGGCAACACTCTATCATAATTATATATATCATTATACATCATCATCACCATCATCGTTTAAAGTCTGCTTTCCATGCTGGCATGGTTTGGACGGTTTGATTGAGGACTGGCAAGGAAAATCTATTCGGGATTATTATATATATTGTATCCAGTGATTTTTAAGAGGTAGGAAAAAGATATTTTGTTAATATTATACTTTTACACCGTTTCACTCATACATGCAAAAACTCTAACGTGTTTTTTTTAAAGATGACTTTATTGTTTATCTCAACACACTTCGTTAACACTAAGTTAGCACTTGGTCATTTCAAACTTCTTTGAATTTTCGATCCAATGTATTCCACACTCTTAAAAACGTATTTCTGGAAAATGTTATCTAAAATTATGGGTAAAGAAAGAAATAGCAAAAAATATTTGAAAATGGAGGTGGGAGTGAAATTTCTAAAGGTTCCACCCCACCCCGTTTTCCGGACCCAGAAAAGGCTTTTGGTTTAATGTTTACATCTTGACCAGGAAATGAAAATCCCCGCCCCCTCAAAATACTGGAATGGGTGTAAAACAATGTATAGGAAACGAATAAAAAAAAAATGTGCGCAAAGCAACAGGAGGGTGGAG
>NC_068983.1:120146366-120151573 GCF_001194135.2 Octopus bimaculoides | reverse complement strand
TTAACACTCATTCTAATATTTTTTTATGGTTTTCATTTCCAGGTCAAGATGTAAACATTAATCGGGTTTTGTAGCATATTAAGAGGTCATCGGGAATTCAGTCAACGAAAAAAAAAAAAAAATTTCCAATAATTCCGGGATATGGGTTTGCAGATGCGAAAATCGTGCAGGTGAAAAGATCAATGCGAGTGGGAGGTGAAATTTCCCAGGCTTCCACCTTACCCCATCCCGTTTTCCGGACTCATAAAAGGGTTTTGTAGCATATTAGGAGGTCACCGGAATTCATTCTTTACCGTGAAGTTAACAGTTTTTGTGGTTTTTGACTTGGCTAATACGAGTCTTCCGTACTGTAATTGTTATAGGCACACACATACATACATAGTTGTACGTATGTATATTAATGCGTGCTCTTTTTTTAATTTTTAACGCCATCGCCATAAGGTGAAGGATGACGTCTCCGCTTCTTTCGGTCTCTCCGTGCCCGGTAGAACAATACTGTTTGAGATTTGGCCTGAATGCTCACATTAAAGTGGCGTCTAAAAGCGCGACAATGGTCAGTTGGTGGTGGGAGACTTGATTGCTTTTGTGTGTGTGAATGCTTGTGTATTTATTTTACATTGTCAATTTGATGGTTTATTATTTCGTATTTATATTGAACTTGTATTGTATATATGTCAACGTTCTCGAGACAGCCAGAGGAATCATAACTTTGAATTTTATTGCATTTTTTCTTTTGTTAACCTTGTGGCCAATATATAATGGAGATTGTTATTTATTATCTGTTATTATAATAATAACAATAATTTTGGATGATACCGTCAGTAGAATGTCAAATAATATGCTTTGTATTTAGTCGCCTCAATTTATTTTCCAAGTTCAAATCTCGCTTAGGTCGGGTTTATTTTTCACCTTTCCCGGATTCAATAAAATATGTATTCGATCTAATCGAGTTTCTCTCTCTCTGCCAATATTTGTGGCTTCGTGCTTAAGTCAGAAATCAATATTTTTATTGTGCTAGTCTTTGACCGATTCTACCACTCCCCTATATGTTTGTAATTTTGCTTCACGCTTAAGGAAGAAGAATCGGTAGAGCGTCGGTCGGAATGCATTTAGTATTTTAATTACGTCCCTTTACATTCCAAGCTGAAACCCCGCCGGTGATGACTTTCAGCCATCGTGGGTCGATTAAATAAGTACCAGACAGAGAAAGCTTTCATCGACTGGTCCTATCTCCAAAATGTGTGGCCTCGTGCCAGTCTTAAGAATCACTATTGTCACGTGTGGACACAGAAAAGTACAAGTTAATTCCGTGATTGCAAGGTAAGAGACACACGCATATACACTGGGATGAATATATGTGATATGACCATATCATAGACAGCACTTGACGTTCAACAAGTGCAGTTTACTTGGGATAGTACTGCTGCTGCTACTACTACTACACGACGATGATTATGATGGTGATTGTGATGACAATGATGATACCTGATGGTACTGTTTGTTGCTCTTATATTATCGTTTTAATGTCACTTCAAAAGTGCAGTTGTCACAAGTGTTCTGCAGCTGTGTATCAAACACTACTACACTCTTACACTACATTCAATAGATTGTCTTATCCATCTATCTCTCTATCTATAAATATGTGTCTCTGTTTTGTTTCCCGTGTATGGTGCCTCTTTTGTTTAAATATTTCTTCTTAGCTAATCACTATTTCGAATCAAACATTCTTCAGTAATCCCACTTGCTTTTATAATTATTATTTATTTTAATTACGACTGTTGACTGTTATTATTCTGAGTATTTTTATAATATGATTTCAGTATTGGATTTTGTTCTCAGTAAATTAATTCCGTTATTTTATTCTCGCTTTATTATTATTTTTTTTTTTTATAATCCACCCGCTTCAGATCTCCGAAACATGATTCAACATCATTATATATTTATATATGTGTGTGTACACACAGCATTTTTATTATGGTGAAAAAATGTTGTTTTCTGTGTTGAGTTCTAATTATTTATTTATATTATAAACATAAATATTTCAGCAATATTATTTTCCAACTAACGTTACAGCAAAAATTTAAAAAAAAAAAAACCCTATCTAACTTCAAGACAACATTATCGACTTGAAGAGTTGTATTTATTGATCTTTTGTTGTTTCGTTTGGCAAAAAAAAAACCCTGCATATTTTCCAGGGACTAGGGTACCTGTTGATTTGAAGTGGCTTCTGTGGTGTAAGATTACAGAAATATTTGCGCTAATACCCGACCAAGGCGCTTCATTGTACTTTTTTTTTTTTTTTGAAGATATATAATTCTAGTGAACATGAGATATTCATCTGGAGAACACGAGACTATTTGAGAGAGCTAATTAGATTGTATCTGGTTTATCTAGTAATGCCATTTTAAGTGGACATAGCTGTTCCGTTATGCTACATCTAATTTTACATTGTCTCTCTGGGTCATTGCATTCTTTCAAAGCGTTGAGACTATCGGTTTTCTTATAACAGGGCACAAAGTTTTAGTATTTTAGAGGAGGAGAGGAATAACGCATATTGTGCACTATATTCACGCCTTTACTACCGGCTTTAGTGTCGTCGACTGGCTAAGAAATTCGCTTCGTAATCTTGACATTCCAGGTTCAATCCCACTGTGTGACATACTGAACCTCTGCTTGACCCCATGCATTGTGAGAGAAACTGGATTGACAAACTGTAGAAGTCCGTCAGATGGACTATACTTGTAACTAAAAGAGCCAACCTTGTCGCTATCACGTAAACCTTACTTAAAACTTACGTTAAGAGTACAAGTATGTTAGGAATACACAGCCACAAACACTAGAGGTCGTCCCGTTGATTGAACAACTGGAATACTTATCGCCCAAGCAGACGAAGATTCATGTATTTACTGTTTGGTGGCATAAATGAAATATATATGGCTTCCACTAGGGATTGAAACCGTATCGCGGTGTGGGCGTGTTGTACTCGCACAATCCTTCAAATATTATTCATAGCCAATATTTGCAAGTGTGAAATTATAAATATGTGTATTTTCCGAATGTGTTTTACTTTCCCTGAATATTTCAGATACGAACCAATGTAGGAACCTCGAGCAGTAAGTTACTGGACTTATCGAAATACAGGTCAAAGCTCTCGTAAATAAAGGAGGAAGATAATAGATAATTCATCGTAAATATACAATGTCTGAGGAGAAAAAAAAAAACGGATTATTAATTCCCCACCCCACCAAATAGTGATGACCTGAGTTTAAACTTTAGCACAGCGCCACCGTGGAATTTATCGGAGCCTTGTCACTATTTAAAGGATTATATTATCTATATCGAACCGGAAAGCAAAATTCTGTATTAAAAGTGGTAGATATGGTTGTGAGCGCGTAACAGTGAGTTGTCTAATACGCATATCAATGAAAAACAGCTTTCCACATCCAGTGAATTTTGTGCACTCAGAAGCTTGTTTAATCCCAGATAACTCTGATGAAGCAAACCTATGATTAAAAGCTTTCCGACCATAACCACACCATCACTTATTTAGACTGTTTTTTTAGGGTTACATTAGTTAATGGTATTTCTGGTTTTTTTTTTTTAAAACAGTAGGTGTGTGATTTAAAGGATATCTGACTGCTATGTCTAGCAATATGAGTGGCTGTCTAAAATTGCTTTATTTTGCCGGTGTCTCGTCACTACCCGGACATCAGTTTCAGCTTCTATTGGTCTATTACTCACACTACTGAGCTGTGTAAGTTTAGGTTGGTAGGTAGGTAGGTTTTAATCACAGCAGGCTTAACGAAATCCCGGTAAGATCTTATAATTTTCACGTTAATACAAAAAAGAAAGAAAAGTTTTTAATCATAACAATTTTATTATACAGTAATGAATAGAATGAATTAAAAACAGTATTCAATTTCTCTTATTTGCATCAAGGGCGCCATAATGACAATATGAAACAGTTTAAAACTGATACTGCACAAATGAACATACGGTAGAATTGTGTATGTGTGCGCGCGCGTATATGTATGTGTGTGTGTGTGTGTGTGTGTGTGTAAACAGCAGTTTGATAACTGTCAGGACACGAAACTCGTGACCTTTAAGTCACCCTGTAACTTCTACCACTTAATATGTATATGTTTTATATGTGTGATGTAGTCATGTCTTCTTTTTTTTTTAGTTTTGAAGGAGGAGGTGTAACCACTGCCTTTGCAAGTCTGTGACCAGTGAGATTGATGTCTTCAACCCTTTAGCATTCAGATTACTCTATCAAATGTAATGCTTATTTATTCACATTGTTTTGAATTAATCTTGCATTATCTTGGAGCTTCAAGATTTTGATGTGATCATATAGTTTTAGAATGGCATTGTAGGGTAGGTGTGACCTGCTGGATCTGGTCAGTTTAAGCATAAAGAAGGTAAAATATTTGGACTAGATATGGTTGGTTTAAATGCTAAAGAGTTAATATTCTGTTAGATGACTCCAGAAAAGACTGAGAGGAGAGTATGTGTTTGTGAAACAGTAGTCTAAATATGTTATTGAGTGACTTGATGCCAATCAATTGAATGGATTTTCTCTGAATGAGCACTATGCTGGACGAGGAAGTAGAACTCTAATGTGTGTCTCAACTGAGACACACAATTACTTCAGCCTACTGGAGTTATATAGATAGAATGAGGCATGTCACCCCTAGACTGAAACAGCTGTAAGTCATTGTCCCATTTTCGGTCACTAGATGTCCTTTTTTAATTACTGATATGACATAATACGTCGCATGTGTTTGTATATTATTATTGCCCGCTTAGTAAACAGGTAAATTGACACAATACAATGTCTGCAAGTTGATGAATACCACCTATTCACCTCCATTTTCTTATTGCTATATCTATATATACATACATATACCCTTCTGTCTGGCATTCACCATGGTAGATTGCGGATAAATGTATGTTTGTATGTATGTATGTATATATATATATACACATACACTCTTCTGTCCGGCATTCGCCATGGTAGATCGCTAGCCACTACACATTCTTTATTTTCTCTCCTTTTTCTTTCTGTTTTTCTTTCTGTGGAAGAGCATAGGCTCGAAACATTAGATTTTTTCACTTCCCGAGCGTTATACTAATACATCTGTTTGTTGTCTACACCACCTATCTTTTAGTTTTTTTGTGAATTCTCCCTATATATATATATATAT
>NC_068983.1:120101403-120146194 GCF_001194135.2 Octopus bimaculoides | reverse complement strand
ATATATATATATATATATATATATATATATATATATATATAGACAGTAAATGATGCTGATATGCTATCAACCACACATTCAGTGTAAGTGTTTTGTTTGTTTGCTAGTTTGCTGCGGAACAGCATCTGGGGGAGATGACTCCCTCATTATGCTGGGTGTTAAAACACCCAAGTCAACCCACCTCCAATCCCATTCAGAAGTGATGGATATTGGATATTTCACCATTTTCTTGGCTTATCAACAACACACACTCACATACATATTCTCTCTCTCTCTCTCTCTCTCTCTCCTTTTCTCCCTCTCCCCCAATGCAGTGGAGATTATGAAGTAAACACACCATAGCAGATATCTTTTGACTATCAAAGCAATGTAAACCTAGTTTAAAATCTAAGGATTACAAACTGTTCTCTCCCTAATAATTATGTCAATAATCCCCGAAATAATAACCTAACAAAGAAAGAAAGCCCTCTAAAGTAACATCACTTAATACAGTTATTACATTAGATCAAAGTGGACAGATTTTGCTTTTTCTATGCACAAAGCAAAAGTTTAAGGTTTAAAAAAAAAGTAGACTTTCTCTTTTATTTGTTTCGGTCATTAGTCTGCTCTGCAGCCATCCCGGTGGGGGGCACCACCTCAAAGAATTTCAGTCAAACAAACCAACCCCTGCACTTGGTTTTTAAAGCCTTGTACTTATTCTATCAGTCTTTTTTTTTTATCAAACCGCTATGTTACGGGGACATAAACACACAACCCCAGTAGTGGTAGGGGACAAACGCAGACACAAACACACACACACACAAACAAACACACACAATGGGCTTTTTTCAGTTTCCTTCTATCAAAGCCACTTAGAAGGCTTTGTTTGGCCATGAAGGCACATGGTAGAAGCATACTTCTTACCACATGGCCATGCCTGAGACACACTATTTCAATTAAATTTGATTAGGAAGAATTTAGTAAAATAACTATCAATATCATAAACTGGTTTTTGGAACATAACATGAAATTTTGAAAGGTTTTCATTTAGATCACTTTAAAAAGAAGGTTACTACTATCATAGAACCAAGGGCAGATTGATATAAAAAGGGGTTAACTCTTTAGCATTCATATTACTCTGTCAAATGTAATGCTTATTTATTCACATTGTTTTGAATTAACCAAGCATTATCTCAGCTTTGAAAATTTGCTAATGTAATTGCTTATTTTTTGAATGACATTGTTGGGTAGGTGTGAGAGGCCAGATCAAGTCAGCTTGAACATAAAGCAGGTAGATTATTTTGGCCGGATATGGCCAGCTTAAATGCTAAAGGATTAAACCTAAACTTTAACAAGTTAGGGTGCTGAAAAAAAAGTTGTTGAATTCACATTGGGCATGTTGTGTACTTTAACTCAAATATATTATGCCGATTACATCTTGAGAAGTCAGAGTTAATGGTACATAAATTGAGGTGAGTTTGAAGGTGTATCAACTTCACAGACCTTATGTGATAGCTAGCAGATTTTACCCCCCCGAGGGAGGTACAACTACTACTACAATCACTATCATTATTATCACCACCACAACTATTATATTACTACTACATTAACACCACATTGAATACAACCATCACCACCAGTAAGGAGAAAATGATCTAGCTAGCTAGCAATCTCTCCTGAGTACTATTTTACCTTCTGTTTATACAATGTATACATGTGTATATAACTATATGATTATACAAAATTATATATAAATGTATACATGTGTATATAACTATATGATTATACAAAATTATATATATACATATAACTATATACATATTATTGTGGAGGCACAATGGCCCAGTGCTTAGGGCAGCGGACTCGCGGTCATAAGATCACGGTTTCGATTCCCAGACCGGGCGTTGTGAGTGTTTATTGAACGAAAACACCTAAAACCTCCACGAGGCTCCTGCAGGGGATGGTGGCGAACCCTGCTGTACTCTTTCACCACAACTTTCTCTCACTCTTACTTCCTGTTTCTATTGTGCCTGTAATTCAAAGGGTCAGCTGAATATCCCTGAGAACTACGTTAAGGGTACACGTGTCTGTGGAGTGCTCAGCCACTTGCACTTTAATTTCACGAGCAGGCTGTTCCGTTGATTGGATCAACTGGAACTCTCGACATCTAAGCGACAGAATGCCAACAACATATTATTATTATTATTATTAAACAAGAATGTTGTTGACAGCTAACCCATCATCAGACAAAAGTATAGAATAGCACATCAGGTTAATGTAAAATTGTTTTTATTATAACTGAACATTAATACACACACATACACATTTAATCTATACATTGAAAGTTAAACTGAAATACTCAACTGATAGAGATTTTGTTAATTTCAGAATCAAATAGGGAACAATAAAATGCAGTATTCTTCCATTGCCTCTTCCTTGTCAACAGATAGAATTAACTGCAAGAGAACAGTTGCTAACTATACTACATTTCTGTATATATATTGTGTGTGTGTGTATTGTGTTAGCACTGGCTCTGAAAACCCCTTTTGGATAGAAAGAGCTGAAGGTCTTCCACTTTTCCTATCCAAAGGTGTTTTTTGATCCGGTGTTTGCATGGTATTATTTGCAGCTTTGCTTTGAGTTCCACCATTATAAGAACAAATTATTTCACATTTTCTTGAGGTTCTTATAACATAAATGATGCCTCTGTGTGTGTGTGTGTGTGTAATATAAGGGTTGCACTATTAAGCAAAGTGGCTGATTACCAATTAATCGCTCTTACATATTTACCCAATACTGTTTAATCAGCGATTGGTTATTCATAATGTAATTATGCATTGTGATACAAAAATGTGTATTATAATTAATTGTAGGTAACATGTTATTTCATAATTAATCACATTTACAGAGCTACTATTTGAAAGTACATGATAACAAAATTTGGCTGATTTTACTATCGTTTCTATTTTGTTGTGTCAGTCAACAGCTCAGCTTTCTGTATACAACACATTTCACATTCTGTGCCTACATATAAGTTACTATTTTGTTTGATCATTTTGTGACCATAATCCCAACATGTGTACACTGAGAAGTTATAAGCCCAGGGCCGGATCTACCAATAGGCAAACTAGGCGACCGCTTAAGGTGGCAATATCTAGGGGGCGACAAAATCTAGGGATGTCTTGGGAGCCGCTGACTTAAAGAGAGAGGGTTTAAGAAATTTATGATTATAGAGTGATAATTTTTTTGTTATAATAAAAAATTCACTTATCAAATCATCAGCAATTGGTAGGTAAAGTTTGATAAAGATTTCGGTTACACTTAGACTTCCGATATCCAATGTTCCCTTTAAGGCTTTGGTATGTGTTCAGAATTTGAAGCAAAGCCAGTGTGCATTAAAAGAAAGAAACAACAATTCTCATATGAAGGAGAAAATGAACCTATCCAGGATAGTAAACAAAGCTACAAAATAAATTCTTATTTTGCAATACTGGATACATCAATTAACTCAGTTTCAAAATGCTTTGAACAACTGAAACAAATAAATTCCATGTTCGGCTTTCTGTATGATATAAAATTTTTGCAAAATCTTCTCATCAAGTAATGGAATTTTACATAAAACTTGAGTCTGCCCTACAGGTTGAAGAGTCAAAGGATATTGATACTAAAGATTTGTCTAATGAACTAAATGTCATATCAAGAAGACTTGAAAAGTGCTATGGTCCTCTGAAAGTGCTTGAGCTACTTTGTGAGCGGCAACAAAGAGAAAGCTTTCTAAATTTGTACGCTAACTCTACCAATAAGTGTCACGAGTGTAGAGTGTAGCTTTTCAAAACTTAAATTAATAAAGACGTATCTAAGAACTTCAATGGCCCAAGAGAGGCTCACCAGACTAGCTATGGTTTCCATAGAACATGAAATTTGTAGAAAACTTCCATGCCAAGAGCTTGTAAAAGTTTTGCAACACAGAAAGCTCGCAAAATTAGCTTTTAAGTGCCAAAAGCAGAAAACAACAGTATTTAAAAATTTCAATAATCAATAATAAAAAAAGTTAATCAAATCAAATCAAAGAATACAAACAAGGGCTTGGTGAACTACTGTTTGTTTACCATATTTGCTTGTATCCAATTAGTAAAATATTAAATTTTCAGTATATCATGTTTATTAGTTATTATATATTTTTGCATTAATTTTTAAGAAATAAATTAAAAAATTTTTCTTTACAAGTGACTTCAAATTGTTCCTATGTTTATTCATATTTCTAAAACCTTTCTTGGGGAAATCCCCAGCTTGTTGGGCTCGCTTCACTTGCGAACCCCCACCCTGTGGAGGGGTGGTGGTGTTAAAATTTGATTTGCCTAGGGCATCAGTTACCCTCAGGCCAGCCCTGTATAAGCCATAAGTGAAAATAAAATTCCAATTAACCAAGCATTCAAGCATTCATAGAAGGTATCACTTATAATGGCTATTAATATATTAGTTATTAGCTATCCAAAACAGACATGGACAGCTTTGTTTTTGATAATCAGGCCACATGCGATCTGACTTATCATCAAGCAGGTCACACTACTAAGAAAAAATCGGGATCATTTTTTGTTAGGCATACCATTCAGGACATCCTGTGGACTGCAGTGTCCCCATGACTGATCTAAACTTAGCCTCTTTGTTGTCTTGTACTCATGAATCCTAATTTGTGACAAAACTGATTGGTATAGTGGATTCCTTTAAACTGGACTCCTGAGGGCAGTGCATTTATTTCCTAGCCTGTTAGTAAGAACACTGTTGAAGTTAAGATGACAGGAATCCTTATCACTGGAAGATTCCTGAATACCTTTAAATAAACAGACGTAATTGGAATTGAAATTTTAAATTGATGATAGCAGTTCTTGTCTGAAGATGATGAGGAAGAGTGGCAAGCCCTTAACCTTTTAGCATTTAAACCAGCCATATCAGGCCAAAATATTCTACCAGTTTTATGTTCAAACTAGCCAGATCTGGTCTCGCACACCTACCCTACAATGTCGTTCTAAAGATAAACAATCACATCATTGAAATCTTGAAGCTACAAGGTAATGAATGATTAATTTAAAACAATGTGAATAAATGAGCATTACATTTGACAGATAATCTGAATGCTAAAGGGTTAAGTGGTTATGTAAATCAATCCTTGAATGACTGGCTCTGGTATGTTTGAAGCAAATTATGTAGGTTTTGGTCAGATGGAGGTCATGACAACAACTTTTGTCTTTGGGTTTTTGTTATTTACTGCAGTTACTCTGGCCTTCTCAAAATTACTTGCAGCATCCTAGATGCAACCTTGCCACTTCTCCCTCTGTGCTGTGATTCCATCTCACTCTGGGAGGGAGGTGACTCAGCTCAATCAGAACAAAAGAGACAGAGGAGCTGCCCAGCAATGTTTCAAAGACCAGCTGAAATTCCAGCTCAACCAGGCAATTTTTTAATTAATTCCTTTGTCAAAGATCAATTGAACACATCATCTCGGGAGAGTTGGAATGTGTCTCTTCTACTTTGTTACCTTTGTACTTACAGGAAGTTACGGCTCTGGGACAGTCCTAAGTAATTGTGCATTGTGTTTATTATCACATTTTAAACTCTGCGAATAGGATTAGATGACACTGGTCAGCTTAGATTGTGTGTTCTAAGAAGTAATATATTTCCTTTGTCACTTAAGATGTTGAATCTAATGTTTTCTGAATCCATGGTTTTTGCTCAGTAAAAGACAAGTAAGGCTGATGATTGTCCAAAAAGTGATATTGATTAATCAGCAAAACGTCTGATTACTGATTATCTGCTGCTGATTAATCGGTACAATCTTAACGTGTGTGTTAGTGCTTGTGATATATGCACGTGTATGTATGTATGTATGTGTGTGTGTGTGTGTGTGTATATGTTTGTGTATAAATGTGTGCATGTGTATATATGACTCTGTATATATGTGTGTATGTATATGCTTATACACACACACACAGGTAGGGGTGTGGCTGTGTGGCGAGAAGTTTGCTTCTGAACTATATGGTTCTGGTTTCAGTCCCACTGTGTGGCTCCTTCAGCAAGAGTCTTCTACAGCCTCTCGCCAACCAAAGCTTTGTGAGTGGTAAACAGATGGAAGAAGCCTCTCTCTCTCTCTCACACACAGATATATGTATATATGCGTGTGTGTATGTATGTATGTATGTATATATTCAAGTATTTTATATGTATCGATAACAGTGATAATTTACTTAAAGCAATTAATTTGCTAGATTGCTTCTCTTCCTTAGACAAGAATTGATAGGCTTTTGCTTGTTTTCAAATCAGTCTGCCT
Organism: Octopus bimaculoides; assembly: GCF_001194135.2. Classification (NCBI taxonomy): domain Eukaryota; kingdom Metazoa; phylum Mollusca; class Cephalopoda; order Octopoda; family Octopodidae; genus Octopus; species Octopus bimaculoides. The sequence goes on along the minus strand of NC_068983.1, from coordinate 120,139,890 downwards.
CTTGTTTTCTGTGAGCAAAAGAGAGGGAGAGAGTTTCATCTTCCCTGTTGAAATAAATGCTGCCTCCAGTTGTTCAATAGAATATCAATAAAAGCACTGGCTTTCCTGCAGTGTCTACTTGGAAATGTAAAGTAGGATGTCAGAAAAATATAGGATGCCTATGATTTTTTTTATTTTACAGATATTTTTTCTAATCGCTCTTTATCCTTTTAACTTCTTTTAGTGAAGACTGCATTTTTATATATGTAAAGTATACTTGTAGTTGGCGTAAAGGAACCGCTCAAAACATTGGTTTTGTGCTTGAAGGAAGAACTTTATAAACTTGCTGTGCAGTAAGAATGCTTCACAATGACATGATTTAGTCCCACTGTGTGGCACCTTGGGCAAGTGTCTTCTATAGCCTCAGATCAACCAAGGCCTTGTTAGTGGATTTGATGGACGATAACCGAAAGAAGCTTGTCGTGTGTGTGTGTGTGTGTCTTTATATCTGTGTTTGTCCTCCACCATTGTTTGAAGCTAGTGTTGGTGTGTTTACATCCCCATAACAAGCAGCTCAGCAAAAGAGACCAATAGAATATGTGCCAGGCTTAAAAAAAAAGTTAAGTACTGGGGTCAATTCACTCAACTAAAATTCTTCAAGGTGGTGCCCCAGCATGGCTACAGTGTAATAGCTGAAACAAATAAAAGATAAAAGATAACATAATTAGCCAAGTAATCCCTGTTGTTACCATCATCAAACTATTGTAAATGTAGCCTTTTTAGAGTAATTGTGTGTGTGTGTGTATATGTTTGCATATATACAGCCTTGGCCAAAAGTATTAGGCTGCCCTAATGTTTTTGGGTTCTGCTATCTCAATGTTAATGAAACTCATGCACATGGTTGATTATGGTATATTTCACAATATACATTAGTTTTAATATCTGGTTGACCCTCCTTTAGCATCAGTTACCACTTTTATATAGTTAGGCATTGAATCAACTAGTTTCTTGCAGATGCTAGGCACAATTTTACTCCATTCTTCTCTCAACTGTTGGTATAAATGCACTTTATTTTTAATTGTTGTGTTCCTGATAGCTTCATCAAGAGTTCCCCATAAGTGTTCGATCAGGTTTTGATCAGGACATTGAGCTGGCCAGTCCATGGGAACAATAATTTGTGTTTCAAACCATTGACGAGTGAGTATTTATTGTTGTATGACATAGAACGTTGTCCTGTTGAAAGATAACACTGTTTTCCGACACTCCTGGATGCAATTTAGCAATTGATGGTTCTAAAACATCTGATAACATAGAAACATAGGTAGCGGAATTCATCCTTCCCTGATATAAAAACATTTCTCTGGGTCCTGTGGCAGAACCACTCCCATGTTTTATGGTTGGTACTGTATATTGTGAAATATACCATAATCTACCATGTGCACGAGTTTCATTAACATTGAGATAGCAGAACCCCAAAACATTGGGGTGGCATAATACTTTTGGCTAAGGCTGTATATATATGTGTGTGTAGATAGATGGATGGATAGATAGATATCGCAGATCCCCTGATCCACTCCTATATCTCTTACCATCATTTGCTACAATGTCACCTCTACCACATCTCTAACCATTTCTTCTCACACTTTTGTGAAACTTTCCTTCTGCCCATTCACCCAGTCCAGTCCTCTGTATCACTTCCCTTATATTCTCCTATCACTGTTAATACAAACCATACAGAAAATGAAAGGAAGATCTTATTGGTCTTGGCATAACTTTCAGCCAACTTAAACACTTTTAAGAATTTTATCACCAGCATTGGTGGAGGAATCTCCAGCATGTCCTCAGACAAAGGAACAGTCAATGGAGTGGCAAACTACCACATGAAAGTGTTGGAGAATGGTTGGTTTAAAGAAAAAGTTTTCTCCCAAATCCTGAACTATCCCTAGCTTATGAAGCCAAAAATCATCACTATAATGTGATCTTACTTAATCCTTTATGTAACCTCAATGTGAATTCTGATATTACCAAGAGCTTCTTGAATCTGATCTGGAAATAATTTCCCACTGAACACAAATATTCTAAACTATTTAACAAGCAAAACTTATAGCTACAATTACATGAAGAATATGCAGAACATCATTACAGTTCACAAATACCCAAAGCCACATAATAAGCCCAACAACCTGAACTGTGAATAACTTTGCTAATCTTGATATCAGGAGATAATAGCAACTGCCAAGATAAAGAGCTTTATCCTTTAAAGCTCTGTATCTTGGACAATTTATGTAAAGCTAATAACTGATCTTCAATGCTAGTGTCAGTCCCAGGTGACACAAACCCTTAGAATATATATTGGAATATATGAGGGGAACTTCAAGAGTTAGGTCACTCTCAAGTGCTACTGATTACAGTGACCAAGTACAACCTGTCACATAGTCAGGTTGCCAGTAGCTAAACCAGCAACTCCATCAAAATTACTTGGTGAGGAGAGTGATTTGGACACCCTACAGGATGAAAACCGAAACTCATCAAAGGGCAGAGGAACTTGTAGAGTCAATGGCCATCTAATAGTGTGTATACAGAGGAGTTAAACTCAATGACGAAAAACCACCACCAAGCCTTGGACACAACAAAATCATGGGTTAACAGCATGGCAGATGTGAATTTGGGCGTATTGATCTTCAGTCGGCAAAATCACAAACTCAGTGTGGGTGGAAGAGCCTCTCCAGCCAATGATCAGTCAAGGGTCAACCAATGCAGTTCGCAGATTACTGCCAGCTATTAGGACTGGCAATTATTCATCAACTCACTTTAGCTACTTGAAGACACAATGAAGTTCTGGAGCCTCATAGTTTTACCAATTGAAGTAGTAGTAGTAGTAGTAGTAGTAGTAGTAGAAGAAGTAGTAGTCATCAAGAGTTGTTGTTTAAACTGTAAGTTCACCTTTCAACAGTCATATCATTAGTAACTGTAATGTCATCTGATCTGTACAACGCTTCAACAATAAGTACATCCCCATTGCTCAAATTTGTGTGACCACTCCAATGATAAAACGTACTTCAGCTACATCAAATCAACTGGCCTCCTTTAAAACACAAGATCAAAGTTAATTTCTGAGTGCTGCCATGAAAATACATTTATCCTCTCAAATCTCAGCAGAACTAGAACCAGTAAACGAGTACTGAAAGATTAAAAAAAGAAAACCCCAAACAACCCAGTAAGACATAAAGAACTAGTGTAAATATGTGAGTATATAGATGTATGTGTGTGTGTTATGCGTGTTCATATGCTGCTATGCCTATGCATCTTTGTGTTTATATGTATAGCTATCTATCTATCTATCTTTCTATCTATATGCACACACATACATGCCTACATATATTTGTACATAGGTCTGCATGTGTGTTTATGTTTATCTGTGAGTGTGCATATATATATATATATATATATATATATATATATATATATATATATATATATATATGAGAATATATGTACATGTGTGTAATTATATATATTGACATACATGGTTATGTATATATAATCTCAGATTATGTGTCTATACAGTTATAAATATGTATGTTTATCACCAGAAGTTGTATTTAGTACTTGCCCATAGCTAACTTTTTTTTTCAATAAGTGTATATGACTTCTCTTTATCCATATATAGATGCAGGCATATGGGTCTACATGTGTGTGTGTGTTTGTACTTTCATGTGTACATTTGTATGTAAACATAAGTGATAAACCAAAAGTCAATTGAATTGCTATCTTGTAGTCACAACTAATCAGAAATGCCATTTCATTCTAACAGAAACGGCATATCATTTAGCAGCCAGCATCTCAGAGTTTAGAATAGGTACACCATATCAATGTGTTGTAAGAGGTTACTTAATGGGATGGTGTCAGGAAGGGCATCTCGTCATAAAACATACTTCTTGACCAACCCATGTCATCTTGGAGGAGTGGTTGTAAAATATTGGTTTCAAATTTTAGCATGAGGCCAGCAATTTGGGGTTGTAAGTCGATTACATGAACCCCAGTGTTCAACTGCTACTTATTTTATTGACTCCAAAAGGATGAAGGGTGAAGTCGACCGTGACAGAATTTGAACTCAAAATGTAAATTCAGGAGATGCCGATAAGCATTTTTCCCTGTATGTTAATGATTCTACCAGCTTGCTGCCCTGTGGAGGTAAAATATTGATGATGGTGAATGTCATGATAGTCTGAGTAAAAGTATGTTGTAAGCTGGAATTGTAACTCTTCGTATTAAACATTTAGTTTATCAAAGGTATTGAGTCCTTTCAGTTTTAAGTTTTACTGTGTACATGGTATCCTATGAACATGCCACGAATTGTGTGTGTATTTTGTAATTTATATGTAGAAACAAGAGATTTATTTGTATATGCAGATAACTATATGGATTTAAACAAATACTCTTTCTCACACACACATGCAAATGTGTGTGTGTGTGTGTGTGTATATATATATATATATATATATATATATATATATTTATTACATCAGCACTTTAGCTGCTATATCTGACCTTCGGTATGTGGTGAAGCAACTGTTTGCTGATCCCTTAATTATATATATATATATATATATGTATATATATATATATATAACTGCAAAGTTAATGTCTCTCCATTTTCAGAGATGCATACAAAAAGTGAATGGAAGATGTAGAGTTAAGAGGAGATTAAATGGATATCACATCTAAAAAAATAAGTAAATTTGATGTTATTATTGGAGTCAAGGTCACTGAAGTGGTTGCAATTGATAAATGGAAAGATTAATAAAGCAGAAGTTTCAATTAAAGCTGGAAGAACTGAAAGAGTGACTGTGTGGGAGGCTGGCAGGGTTGTTGTATCTACTACCTTCTTTGCTTTACAGGGTCATGAAATTTATTGTTGTTTCACACAAATGAGATGATCATGTGACATTACTTGATGCTTCACAAATACATCATCATGTATGAGTTGAATAGGCCTTCCCCAGCACAGCATCTTACCCATTGTTGTCTCATGTTATCTCTTTTGTGAGGCTCAGCTTTAAAAGCACTTAAGTCTTCTTTCATTTTTCCTCTTTCACAGATTCTCTCCATTTGGATGGCTTGGCCTCCTTTTTATGCATGTCACTCTTCATACACATCTCTTTTATCTCTTTTACTTGTTTCAGTCATTTGACTGTGGCCATGCTGGAGCACCACCTTTAGTCGAGTAAATCGACACCAGGACTTATTCTTTGGATGCCTAGTACTTATTCTATCGGTCTCTTTTGCCGAACCGCTAAGTTACGGGGACGTAAACACACCACCATCGGTTGTCAAGCGATGTTGGGGGACAAACACAGACATACATATATATATATATATATACATATACATATATACGACAGGCTTCTTTCAGTTTCCGTCTACCAAATCCACTCACAAGGCTTTGGTCAGCCCGAGGCTATAGTAGAAGACACTTGCCCAAGGTGCCACACAGTGGGACTGAACCCGGAACCATGTGGTTGGTAACCAAGCTACTTACCACACAGCCACTCCTGCGCTTGTCCATAGTAAAACACAGTCTCCCTTCTTGTGTGTTACAGCTGATTCATATTTTACACAGTTTTTTTCTCTCAGATCATTTTTTTTCCTTGGTTGTTTGTGCACACTTCATACTCATCTCATTTCTTTCCAGCTCTCTCTCTCTCATCTGTATTCAAGGCCCATGACTCATTACCATGCAATATTACTCTTCATATAAAAGCATCATACATTCTACAAGTAGTGGAGGCGCAATGGACCAGTGGTTAGGGCAGCGGACTCGCAATCATAGGATAGCGGTTTCGATTCCCAGACCGGGCGTTGTGAGTGTTTATTGAGCTAAAGCACCTAAAGCTCCACGAGGCTCCAGCAAGGGATGGTGGCGAACCCTGCTGTACTCTTCCACCACAACTTTCTCTCACTCCTACTTCCTGTTTCTGTTGTGCCTGTAATTCAAAGGGTCAGCCTTGTCACACTGTGTCACGCTGAATATCCCCGAGAACTACGTTAAGGGTACACGTGTCTGTGGAGTGCTCAGCCACTTGCATGTTAATTTCACCAGCAGGCTGTTCCGTTGATCGAATCAACTGGAAGCCTCCACGTCGTAAGCGACGGAGAGCCAACAATCAACAACATTCTATAAGTGAATCCCTATATTGCCAGTAGAGGTGACAGCTTCTTGAAGTTTTTCTACTTCATTCTTACTCTTGCTACTTTACTTTTGGAACATCCACTTCCCTTATTAATTAGGCCAACTGTGTTACAGAAGTTACCAACTACTACTTGGAAGTCTTCAAGACATTTGAAAGAATGTATTAACTATTCTTGTACACATGAAGCCCTTATTCTTAGTCAGCTTGTCTATGATTCAACTGTATCTCTTGTGCAGCTACTGTTTATATTAAGGACTCAATACAGTATTTTCTACCTTCGCCTTTTCTGCATGTTGAACAAAACCACATCCCACGTGGTAGAAGAATTTTGTACTCTATTGTGCCATCTAAGACTTGACTTTGCTAGATTTACCTTCTTGATACATTGATTTTAGGCTCTACTTCCATCTTTGAAGTTTTTTCCCCTAAATGCTTCCTCATTAGTTTGAAAGTGAATTGAAATGAATACAATGTATTTCAGCTGAACAATAGTATTAAATCAAAAGCAAAGTGTTGCTTGTTTCAGTCAACGAATAACAATTATCTCTAGTACCACTTTGTAGTTGAGTGGTTAATATTAAGGAAGCTTATCTCCATCTGTGCTCCCAGTAAATGTGAAAGTCCAAAGCTGTAGTACATTGTGAATGAAGAAGCATATGAAGCTGTAATATATTAAAGACTTATCGTTTTTTTCTGTATCATATTTTAATGTTAGAAATATATTCTTTGAATCTATTCTAGATTGATATTTTATCTCTGACTGATTCTTATTGCTTTATTTCTAATAAATAGAAGGAGCTGGTTATTAAGAATGACTGCCATTCGTTCTATTGTATTCTATGCAGCTGCTACCAAGTTGTAGCCATTATAGTTCTGATAGTGACAAACAATTGAACTCCACCTCATTTTCATCTTATTTCGTCATGTACAGATGTTTTCTGTAAGTATTTTATGAGATCTCTATCCATAGAGATTTAGGGATTTAATATTCCTTTATTTAAAGAAAGAGAAAAAAAAAAAAAAGAACCACCACACTTGATTGTTGGTTAAATTTGTTTCTCACAATGTCTCTCAGTAAATAATTAATGTAGTTACATGTGTCCTTATTGTTTACTAAGGATTTGATGGTACTGCAAATGGTAAAAATAAGAAGAATTTGAACAAATAGTTATCTTGCTGGGTTGTTTGGCTGAGGATGCTTCGTGTCGAAAGACTCCAAACACCTGATGTTCCCAGACCACATCACTAAGATTTGATTGCAGGTCATCCAAACGTAACGTGTGTGTGTGTATGTATGTGTATATATATATATATGTGTGTGTGTGTGTGTATGTATATGTATATATATATATATATATATATATATATATATATATATATATATATATATAAACAATAAATGAGTATATGCATATATACGTACATGTATGTACATACCTACATCTACCTGTGTATATAGATGCATATCTGGGTACAGGACATTGCAAACAAAACGTAGACAAATGATGAACAGAGTACAGAAAACATACAGGCCACATAGAGAACATTTCCTTCATCAGCTGCCTCCATTCTAACACTGGCGTTTCGAAGAGTTAGGGCAGGATGCATCGTTAAAATGGCTCTTCCCACGGACCACAAATTAAATTTGTACCATGGAGGAATGTAGTGGCGGACAGAAAGCAAGACAGGAAAACGAAACAGTGAAAATAAACAGAAAAGGCTATACGGCCAGACGTGAAAAAATATATGTGTATATTGAAAGTGCACAGGAAGAGGCAACATATTACCAAAAGGTTTGGGATTGGTAAATTCCACACTCCACACTATACTTGATGTGGTTTCATAACCTTCATATCTCCAGAGAGGGTAGTGTGTGTAATCTGAACCATGTTATAGTAATAATAAACACAGAAAATGTAATTGGTGCTTTTTAAGCTGATCATTGTTTGTACATAACCCAATTGGCTAATAGCAACTGGTTTAAAGAAACACATGTTATGCAATGCTTGGAAATACCAATTATGTTTTCTGTGTTTTTGATTACTATATATATATATTTATATCCTTTCTACTATAGGCACAAGGCCTGAAATTTTCAGGGAGGTGCCTAGTCGATTTCATCAATCCCAGTGCCAAATTAGTACTTATTTCATTAATCCCAAAAGGATGAAAGGCAATGTTAACCTCAGCAGAATTTGAACACAAAGCATAAAAGACAGATGAAATACTACTTAGCATTTTGTCCAGCATGCTAATGATTCTGCCTCCTCACTTCCTTAATATATACACACACACACACACACACACACATAAATATATATATATATATATATATATATATATATATATATTCTTTCTTTTGAAGAGCGTAGCTCGAAACGTTAGAGACTTTCTGTATTCCCGAGCGTTAAACTAATACATCCTTTTGTTGTTTACACCACCTGTCCTCGTCTGTTGTTTTTTTTCATAAATTCTACCATATATATATATATATATATATGTCACACTGACATCGGTTGTCAAACAATGGGGTGGGGGAAAACATACATATATGTGTGTGTATGTGTGGATGTTTATATATGTGTATATATTTGTGCCTGTATGTGTGTATACATACATACACACACACACACATATATATATATATATATATATATATATATATATATATGCCACATAAAAAGTATCTAGTAAATGATTGGCATTAGGAAGGGCATCCAGCCATAGAAACCTTCCCTAAACACAATTCAGGCCTGATGCAGGTGTCCAGCTTGCTGATCCACCAAGTTATGGGAATATAAACACACTGACACCAGTTATCAAATGGTGGGGGAGGGGAGAGAGAAACACAGACAAAGGTGTGCATGCAGATTCATGAGTATATATGTGTACATGTATGGGCTTCTTTCAGTTTCTCCCTGCCAAATCCACTCACAAGACTTTGGTTGGTCTGAGGCTGTAGTAGAAGACACTTGTCCAAGGTGTCATGCAATGGGAGTGAATGTCGAACCATTTGGTTGAGCAGCAAACTTCTTACAACACAGCCATGCCTGCACCTATCTCAAATAATTATTTTGACTTTGCAATTAGTGTTAAAGTTCTATATTCAGAGAATATAAGAACATAATTTTTGATACTTACAAATAATGCTAAGCTACAAAAAAAAAAAATAATAGATATTTATTTTGAAAAAAATTACTGTAAATAAAATTTTCGTAACTACTGTAAGCGAGTTTCAGTGTTTTTTGGTAAGAAAAAATATTAGCTGCGTATTTGTGAAATTTGTTTCACAGCTAACCTGTTCCAGGATTGATCTCACTACATAGCAACTTGAGAAAGTGTCTTGTACTTCTTGTACTGTAGCCTCACATTAGTCTATATTTTTGAATGGAATCTGGTTGATGGAAACTGTAAAAACCTGTCATCTATGAATATGTGTCTGTCATGTTTTTGTTTATGTCCTATCTCTTTTTCCCATAGCTTAGTGGTTTAACCTTTAGCATTCAGATTATTCTGTCAAATGTAATGCTTATTAATTCACAGTCTTTGAATTAATCATGCATTATCTTGTAGCTTCGAGATTTCAACGATGTAATTGTTTAGTTTTAGAATGACATTGTAGGGTAGGTGTGAGAGGCTAGATCTGGTTGGCTTGAACATAAAACAGGTAGAATTGTTTGGCCAGACATGGCCGGTTTAGTGCTAAAAGGTTAACAAACAGAAAATAATAAAATAAGCTACAGACTGAAATTGTTACTTGTATTGATATATTCAACTAATTCCCTTGAATATATTCAACTAATGCCTAGTAAAAGAATAAATAGAGCATACACATGCACACATGAATTTAATTATAATAGTTCTGTAAGGACATTAGTTGTTTTTACTCCTTACACATGTGACTCCCTAAAGAAAACATGACAAAGCATTAGTAAACTGGTTTCTTATTAATTCCATTTAATCTGCTACACCACTTTCTCTTTTATTTCCCCCTCTTTTTCAAAGACTTCTTTGTTTGTAATAAGTAGCAGCTTTGTGTTGTCTTCTTAATAAAAGAGAAAAATCAACGTTCTTTTTTTTATGTACTACTAAAGTACATCATGATCAAAACAAAACAAATGATTACATACAAACTGAATCTATGTATGGAGCTGTTCAGTATCTCTCTCTCTCTCTCTCTCTCTCTCTCTCTCTCTCTCTCTCTCTCTCTCTTTCTCTCTCTCTCTCTCTCTCTCTCTCTCTCTCTCTCTCTCCTCTCCTATTGAAATTCAAATCCCTATTTAACCATCACTTCAGTTAATTGGGTTGATTATTATTGTCTATGAGAACCAAAACCTAGAGTGTTATGGAAAAATGAATCTGATATAAAGGTGTGAAGTGATTGTCTGGAACATCCATATAGGATTTCAAACAGAATAATAATATCTGTTACGTTTTATGCCATGGCATTTTGTAGTGATTGTTATTGCATGCGCTACATTATTATAGACATTGATTCTTCTGTTTGGTTGAGAGATATTTAATACAGCTACTGTCTATGGTAGAAGAGGGATGCAGTAAATGTTAAAGGCTGAATCTGTTGACAAGTGTATTCTACTACCAAGTCTGTTGGTTGATGTCAGGGTACTTTAGTTTTAAGCTATCTGCATTACTATACAGACACCTTCCACATAGGGGAGAGCTGTATTAACATACATAGCATAGCTGTGAGTGGTATTATGCCAACAGATGTACATAATGAGACATTGCACTAACACACACATATGGCACTGTACTAACAAATGCACTGTGGGGAAACGTACTCATAGTTGCAGGTTTTCTGTGGAACTATACTGACAGATGCATTAAGTATGCAGGTGGCTGTCTGGTAAAGAATTTACTTCCTACCCACATGGTTCCAGGTTCAGTCTCACTGCATGGCACCTTGGGCAAGTGCCTTCTGCTATACTCTTCTGTGCTCACCAAAGCCTTGTGAGTGGATTTAGTGGACAGAAGATGAAAAAAGCCTCTTGTGTGTGTTTCCCCCACCACTTCTTGATAACCAGTGTTGCTTTCTTTACATCCCCATAACTTAGTGGCTTGGCAAAAGAGACCAATAGAATAAATATTAGGCTGGGGTCCATTCATTTGACTAAAACTCATTTAAGTGGTGCCTAGCATGGTCACTGTATAATGACTGAAACAAGTAAAAAGATAAAAGAGCTGTTGTACTGTATTGGTAGATGTGTGTATTAATTGTATGTTACTCTAGTTAGAATTTCTGTGTGTATCCCAGTTTTAGAAATAGGTGCATCCTCTCCCTGCATGTTGTAAAGTCAAATAAAAGGGCTCATGACAAGATAGGCATCCATTCATGAAACACTACCTCACAAAAAAAAAAAAAAAAAAAAAGAAAACCCCATCTAACCCATGCTAGCATGGGAAAGCAGAAGTAAAATGCTGATAATGATTGCTCTAGTTGCAATTACTTTTTTTGTTGGTGCATTAGATTACACACTTAACTTTGTCTGACATTGCAGTTCTAAATATACATTCATTACTGTATTACTAATTATAATATGAGTGTTAACACATCTAAAACCTGATGTTACCGCTGTGGATTCTGAAGCTGTAAGGGGCTTTTAAGGATTGCTACTTTACTGCAGTTTCATAGCATTGAGTAATACCAGACTATCAAAACTAATGTTCCCCACTCTTATCTGTTAAATGCCTCCTGATAGCCAGATGAACTGAGGTCATGTAGATTAAAGTGATCTGCTCAGAAATCGTACCTCATTATAGAAACATTATAAAATGCTTATGTAATATTGTATTGTTTGTTTACAAAATAAATATAGGATAAAAAAATTGTCAGCTGTTATTATATTCATTATATATATTGTTTTCTGTATAAATTAATATTAGTAAGAAATGTTACCAGTCCCTGGGGAAAAAAAAAAAAAAACTGCCGGTATGCCACATCAGATAGTTTGAGAAGAACTGCTGTAAAGTATACACATTTATAGTGATAGACCCATTTATTTTAACCAATCCACACACACATATATATATATATATATATATATATATATATATATATATATATACACACACACAAACAAACATATTTACTCTAGTATACACCTGCATGTATACACCTCCAATATACACCTGCATATAAACATATACGCAAATATGTACTCTTACTCATTTACACAAATACATCTTCTTAAACTTTGGAGGAATGAACAGAAAAGTTGAACTGCTTTTGATTGAAATTCACAATGAGCAGATCCTTCTGCAGAAGATCACTAATTCAGCTCATATAACTGTGTTTGTATCCCATATTTGTTCAAAATCAATATTAGACTTCTAGTAGTCTTTCTGCTTGAAAACACTGCACTGTTAATAACAAGCCAAGCTTATGGTGTGTATGTGAGTGTGTGTGTGCACGCGCACACATGTACTTCACACCTTAAGTCAAAATTGTTTAAGGATTGTAAGAGTAGATGTGATGTTAAAGCATGTCACAATTTAACTTACCACTGATGTTTTTGGTGGTGACTTGTACATCATACCAACTGTGTATATACATAGATAAGTATTTGTCAAGATAGAGATAAAACATACATGAGTGATATATACACATAAACACAAACATACAGAGGCAGAGAGAGAGAATTGTAACATTTCATCTTTCTCAGTTTAACATCTTTAATTCTCAGAATTACTTAGATGATTTCTCACTGCTGCTATTAGAACTGGAGGAGAATGTTAGCTTAGAGATTTTTTTTTTTTTTTCATGTGAGTTTGTTTTATCTGCTGGAATTTCTAATTGAGTCTATTGAAGCATAAAAGAAGCGTGCAAAAAGAACTTACTTGATTCCATGGAATAAAGTTTGTTAACATAGAATGCCTGCAAGGAACTCGATTAACATATCGAGTTAGACACCTACACTGAATGCTTTGTGAATACTGTTGCATTCCAAGCAATCTTACATTGATAATATATGTGTATTAATGTATGTGTGTATATGTCATTTATATGGATATATATACATCTACTGTTTATGTATTATTTATTTTGATTTCATTCATACTGTAAGTCTTAAATTGCAACAGGTTAATACATAGTAGGCTGAGAGGCTCTCTTACATGTTTTCAGCCATGTCAATACAACATAAGCCATCGTTCATTTGTCAAAGACTGTTATATAACTTCATACACAACCATTTCCCATTGTTGATTTGTGTTTATCTTTATTTCTGACTCTCACCTATCCACTTCATTGATTATTTTTGTTTTGTTTATTCTTGTTATTGATTTCTTTTTTTGTCATTGTTTAGCCCCAGGTTGGGCTTGGTCAAATAGATTTATGACCAGAGGCCTTTTGGCTTTGACTATCTGTCTTGGTGTGCTGTTGATATAATTTGGCCTTTTGAGATGTGAACTAGGCAATTAAATCTGTTCATTACCAACTTTTGACATTCAATGACATTTTGCCCAAGCTGTCTGGGGCACATTTCTTTTCTAAACTTGGTACACATATGGGTTACTGATTATACTTTGGATTAAAATTCTTTCTGGAATGAATTTCATTGTAAGATAATGAATGTTATGTCCTTGTTGATGTGTGTCCTCAGCTGAGTACTGCATATAGAAATTAATGATCAGTCATTCTAGATGTAATCTTTCTGCCTTTATTTCAGGCAGTGTACTAGGACCATGTTTCCAATGTGTCCTTTATTTTGATTTTTTTTAGACAAGTGGTATGATTTGAGGGAGATTTATGTACTGTTTCTAACTAGTTTAGCAACCATATAGAGGTTCCATCATTAGCTTGCTTGTTATGAATATCATAAAGTTCCAAATGTAATGATTGTTGTTGATGTTACCCTTCCATATATGGTTAAACTAAATGGTTGCAAAAGCAATTAAAGGAATGGAAGTTGGGAAAGCAGCTGAATCATCTGGGATAGTCACTGAGATGCAGAAAATATCCTGTGAAGTAGGGCATGCACTAGTCATGCACATAGTCAGATGAAGTGTACAAGGAGGTATCATGGCCTATGACTAGCATAGCAGTGTCATCAACTGCTACAAGAACAAAGATACTCTAGAAAGAAGCAACTCTAGAACAATCAACTTGATGGACCAAGTTATGAAAGTAAGAGAAAAAGTTATAACACAACTGATTAGGAAGACAGATTAAATGAGATATGGTCTAAAGTGTCGTATATGACCTCTTCTTAGTAAGTTCTTAACAAAAAGCAATCCACTACACTGAGAATTTTATCTAGAGAATACTTTCACAAGGTATCATGTTCTGTAATCTAAAGGTCAATGAAAACTTTTGCAACCATAGAGCTGTCAACTTCTATAATTAATCTCTTTACTGAATTTCCTTTAGGTAGTCTCTCATTTTTACCATGCCTTCTCCTCATTCAGCAACCTCTTGTACTAACATTTCCAAGCTTCTGTCTTCTTGATGTCATTGTTGTTCTGTACACACTTTTTTTTATTATTTATACTGACACAGTGTTATCCAGAAAACTTCTCTTCTCTGATTGTCAGGTCACGGAACAATGAGAATGTGAATGGCATTCAGTTCATTATCACTTAACATACTCTACCTTAATTACTTTATCCATTTCTCTACCAACAATATGCTTACTCCACCCACTCCATTGTTGTTACCCATCCCAGTGCTGTTACGCACTCAGAAGCATTTGTACCTGTGCACCATGCCTTAAGGAGTTCTTCTCCATCTTACCTCTTGTACACAACATACATTTATTTACCTTCACTTTTGCATTTCTACAACCTCTTTATTTTATCTAACTATCAGCAGGTTTATATTGAGAGCAGTAGCCCTGAAGTTTTGCACCTGAGAGGAAAAGTGGTTTCCGGCAGTGGGAGGGTTAAATGAATTTTGTCATTGATTTTCTACATCTGAAAAGAAGAGAGTTGATGGTGCAATGATTTGATGACAATCAACAAGTTCTCATAAATGTCAAAATGTTCCCATCTTGCTATCATGTCCAAAACTAACATGGTTAGTGTTCGTACTTTATATGCAGTTAGGGTTTTCATTGTCTTTGTGAATGTCATGATTTTAACATAGCTTTTTTGGCTGGATGCCTTTCTCATCACTTGCTGCTTAACTGTGTGGTTGGGGTGTATTTTATTGTGCCACCAGCACTAATAAGCTTGTCTTTCAAGACAAAAGTATTTTCTCTATACTGTGTTAGCTTCCAGAATTTGTCTGTTCCTAGCAGAATTTCATTCAGTTACTACTCTCCTAATTGGTGGCTTTCACTGACCAACATATCTTCATTATGTTGCTGAAGATGCTTTCAGTATGAAAATAGGAAAAAGAGTAAAAACTTGTTTGTTCTGTATGAATTCTTAGAAGGGGAGCAAGGATCAAATACAAAAAGAGATATAGTTAAGATCACAAGTTAAAATATTGTAGGGCATGTGACAGTACAGCCCCTTCCATTAGGCAAAGCAGAAGAGGGTGGGAGTAAGTAACATAAGTACAAACATACTTGTCAAGTTGTAGAGGAGGTAATATTTGTTAGTATTCAGGTAAGGGCTAATATTGATGTAGCTGATCCTTGTTTGATGGTATCCAATAGAGATAGCATATATGTATCATTATCATCATTTAACATCTGTTCTCCTTGCTGGTATGGGTAGTATGGTTTAGCAAGATCTGGCAAGCCAGAGGATTGCACCAAGCTCTATTATGTCCTTTGACATGGTGGATGCCCTTCCTAATGCTAACCATTTTACAGAGTGTACTAAGTGGTTTTTACATGGCACCATCACTGCAGGATCACCAAGTAACTTACAGTACGAAGATTCCTTGGCTGGGAGTGCGTAATAGGATTGAGGGAGGTGGCTTTGTGCCAGTTGATGAGAGGTTAAGTATAATGGGAGAGAGAGATAGGTGTCTTGCTGTTGAGATACATGGCTACACCAGTTTGTAAAAAAAGGAGAGAGTTAGAGAGAAAAATTAGACAGGGAGAGAGAGTTGGTGGTGATGTGTTGGGACATACATTCAAGTTAAGATATATAAAATATATATACACCCACACTCATAGCATTTAAGGATGAGATCTTAACACTAATGATAAAAGTATCACTTAACTAAGATTGGCACTCATTGGCATCCCTTAGAGAAATGAGGAAATATGCTATGTTTACAAGCTGCCAGTTTGTGAACAGTGTATATCATGTAAATGAATATTCACAGAGGAAGCCACCCAGAAGGGGAGGAGGGAGTGATACTAGAGTAAGGTAATTTTTCACATACTTTTAAAATTTTTCTGTGAGATTTCTGAGTTAATTAGATTCTATTCTATTGTTGTAGCTCTGAATTTTTAACTTTCATTAAAGATTCATAGAGCAGTTTCATGATTTTTATGCATCTAGTTAGACATCGAAGTGTGTTACATCCAGCACTGAATTCACATATATGTATATGTGTGTATAGTGAGTGTGAGGGTGTAAAAGAAATAAGAGAGCTTGTTAACTGTTCAGACACACATGCACAAAGAGATAATGTAAAAGACAATTAGTGGGGGTGAGAGAAACACAGACTATTGTTATATTTTTAAGCAATTGTAGCTTCTATTAGTTTGTTTGATCTAATATCAAACCTGCAGACCTCTGGTGAGAGACATCCTTGGCCTATTAGCAGTAGCAGTAGAACTGTCTTCAATTTATATCTTATATATATTACATTGCCTTGCCTGAGGCTTTCAGTCCCTGATGGTATGCCATCAGGGTATACAACATGTCTAGGGCATTTTAAATCTAACAAAGCACATCATTCTCCAAGTCTGACCTCAACCAATTCTTTCTAGGGAGAAAAAGAGTATTAGAAATAACTGAACATGTAAATAAGAGTAGAATTAACCCCAGTACTGGACCTTTATTTACTGTTCATGAGAATTTGAAAGGTAAGGTTGACTTCAGTAGGTTTTGAACTCAGTGCATAGACAACTGGAATAAATACTGCAAGGATTTCTATACAATGCTCTGACAACTCTGCTAACTTGCTGCAGTGTGTGCATGCATGTGTGTGTCTGTGTGAGTGTGCGTGCGTGCGCATGTGTATTAAACAAACTATGATGCCTAACAGTTTGTATTTTCTAATAAGTTGCTATTCAGCCCACTGTCAAACCCAAGTGAGTAGGCCTATGATCAAAGTCATTCTTGACCTGCTAGAGATAGCAACCTAATCTACCTCGTTTCTCAAGAAAACTTTGGATAATGTAGCCCTGGTTTTCCTTACACATAAAAAAAATGTGTGTGTATGTTTGTGGACTTGAGTGTCTGTACTGTATGGTCTTAAAAAGATTGCATTAGATGATGTGATCCTCAGTACATTATGTTCTGCATGGTAAAGGAAAAGGGATGGTCATTTGGTTGGGATCTCTAATGTTGGCCTTGCATCATTACTTGAGTTTTCTCTGCTTTCATGGATTCCCATGACTCTCTGTCACCATCTAATTTCATTATTATGAATTTGAATTGGGAGCTTGAGTCATAGTGAATCTTTCATTAGCTGATTATACAACCATGGATATGTTGCAGTTACTCTCTTGATAGAGTTTGGTGATCCTGACTGTTAATCTTCTAGGATTCCTCCATTCAGCGTCAATGTAAGAAGCACTGTTGGCTCAGTTGAGCTCTTCCACCACCTTTTCATAATCAGCCATGCTGCAGTCCCATAACTTTGCTGTATCCCTGGTAGGGTGGCTAAACAGGTGCTATGCCTTGCCAAAGGACAACCCATGGCTATGCAGGCTATGATCATCACTCTATGATACCTGCATACTCTGAAATATTATTAAGTTATTTTTAATTGGGCAGATTCTATGTTAAGTATATAGTGGGTAGCTGAGAAACATATTAATCAAGATATAGTCTGTTGATGTATTTTCCTTGCGTTCTTCTTCATACTTGTAATATTTGAAATGATGATTTACAGTTTTATTAATATATTTCAGCAGATTTGAATGCAAATATGCTAACTGCTGTTGTTTTAGTCACAGGAGAACAGTGTCTCCTTTATAACAACTGTATGTTCATAACATGCTCAGTTCATTTGTACAAGGGATTCTAGGACACCAATGTTTCAACATATATCTTGTCAACCAGAAGTACCTGGACCAATGGATCTAACAAGAGCCGATAGTCTTGTTTACAACTTCAATGAACAAACTTGTTCACTGAACTTTGTTGATATCTGCCAACTGATAATAAATTGTCATATGTTCAGTGAACAGCAAGATACAAAATGATGACTTGCATATTTATTCTTAATACATTCTGGGAGATTTGAATTGCAAATATGCTGACTGCTGCTGTGTTTATCACAGAAGAGCATCTCTTTTACAACAGCTGTGTGTAATATTTTAGCTAGCATGGTGTATGTGAAGATCTAACTTGACCATGGCAGATTTGGTCATTTGTAACTTTAAGCAACTTGTATTAGAAATAACTGAAAATGTAAATGAGGGAAAGAAAGCAGATTTAACCCCAGTACTGGACCTTTATTTACTGTTCATGAAAGTATGAAAGGTAAGGTTGACTTCAGTAGGTTTTGAACTCAGTGCATAGACAACTGGAATAAATACTGCAAGAGGCTTTCTATGCAATGCTCTGACAACTCTGGTAACTTGCTGCAGTGTGTGTTTGTGTTATTAGTAATCTCACAAAAAATTACTGAACATTCACTAGTCTGAGTTTTGGTATCAGTGAAATAATTTTTAATACAGTTAATATCTTTGTTGTTATACCAATAATAGAGGGAGGAAAAAAAAAAAAAGAAGAAACTGATCGAACTTGCAGCTCAATATTTCCTGAAGCTGTGGATTGGTGGAAGCAGTAGTGTTGAACAAAATACATTCTAGTGTTTAATTATGGTCCATTACATTCTAGGGTTCAAATCTCACTGAGGTCAACTTTGCATTTCATCCACAAAATTAAGTACCAATTAAATACTAGGGATCAATAAAACTAACAGCTGCTTCCCTTCAAATTTCTGGTGTTATGTTTTTGGAGTGTTTTACAGGAGGGAATATTTTCCTAAGAATAACCCTCATATTTTAATTGGTGATAGTATACCTATACATAGTCTTTCTCTCTCTCTCTCTCTCTCTCTCATTCACACACAATTGTTTTAGTCATCAGATACCAGGCCATTTCTCTTTGTGCCTCAATGAAATTTCCTTCTTCCCATCACATCTGACTGCTGCTGTTTTCTGGCACTGACATGGACACTACCTGCTGAATTTTCTTTTTTTTTTTTAGTTCTTTTCTTTATACTTTTATGGCATTTCCTGTTGTCTCATTGAAAGACAGACTTGAGAGCCAGGATGACTTTTTTGTCTTCAATAAATTCTTGAGACTACAATATGACTGAAAGGAAAGTAGCTCAGGGGAGTGCTAGCTGACTGTTAGACAAACTAACAGTATTTGGAGACATCCCTTTACCTTCTAATTCAAAATTCAACAATGTCAGTCTTACCTTTCATCCATATAGGTTTAATAAAATAAAGTTCCTGTTAAATTGGTTATACTCTCTGTCTTCCGAAATCATAATGCTGTTGTTTAACTTCAGGTCAGCCTGATTGAACAGATATATAAAGGGATTCAGTGTGGAGGTGCAATGGCCCAGTGGTTAGGGCAGCGGACTCGTGGTCATAGGATTGCAGTTTCGATTCCCAGACCGGGCGTTGTGAGTGTTTATTGAGTGAAAACACCTAAAGCTCCACGAGGCTCCGGCAGGGGATGGTGGCGAACCCTGCTGTACTCTTCCACCACAACTTTCTCTCACTCTTACTTCCTGTTTCTGTTGTGGCTGTAATTTAAAGGGTCAGCCTTGTAACACTGTGTCACGCTGAATATCCCCGAGAACTACATTAAGGGTACACGTGCCTGTGGAGTACCCAGCCACTTGCATGTTAATTTCATGAGCAGGCTGTTCCGTTGATCGGATCAACTGGAACCCTCGTCGTCGTAAGCGACGGAGTGCCAACAAATAAAGGGATTCAATTCATGACCATTCTGCATTGTTTAGCATGCATTTAAGACTACATTATCTAATGCCTTCTCTTTAAGACTATAAGTATAATTTGAAGGAGGTTTGGCTGCTATTTCTAGCTGGTTGACCAACCATATATAGGGTTCTGCATTGGTTCATAGAAATCTTGAAACAATTATTATATTAGAAGCAATTATTTGCTGAAGCGGAAGTAGCCATCACTTTTATCTGACCTCTAGATCAACATCATAATTGTGTCTATGCTATATGAGCAGACAGAGACCACTTAAGAGCAAATTTAAAATATGTAAACCTTGGTCACTTGAGAATACATAAAAATCTAAGACAGTTTTACTTTCAAATCTGAGCTTTGACTATCTAAAATTGAAACTCAATCACAACCCTTTTGTTACCATATTTCTGGTGAAATATACTATCTTTGTTTCAATTAAGTTTGAAAATTACGTAAAACTTAGTAAAATCACTTTGTCCTTATTAGGCTGGTGTCTGGAATAAAATTTTGGTGGAAATTTTTTCTGTTTAAAACAGGAAGCTTATTTCATAGAACCAGGGTGGTATTGAGCAGATTCATATCAGAAGAGTTAAGCTAAAATTCTATACGAAATTTACCAGTATAGTTATTGATCTTTTCTCTAAGTATTATATAGGTGATATTTTTACTTCCTTTTCATATATTTACATAAGAAATACTGTATTTATTTGTGTCTATTACGCCCTTTTCTTCTAGATTATCAAACCTAAATATCATGGTTGTGATTATTATACAAGAATTAAATGTTACAAATTGTTCTAATTGTAGATGCATTGCATATTTGGGATAGCATAAGTCATTTCTGTTGTCTAAGCTAAACTGGTGTTTTATGAAGAGTTTTAATCAATATGCTTAAGCTAAATTTTTCTATCATAGCTATAAGTATACTCATATTCCTCATAAGAGCATATTATTGAAGGTTTTTTAGTTTATTTTTTCTAACACTGAAATATTTCAGGAATAAAATGTATAATCAAAATGAAAACCACAAAATATATTGCTTTGTATACGTGAATATATAATGCTTAATATGTAAAAACTGCTTAAAATATATATCCTTTGTTTAACATATCTATTCTCGTTTACTATGGGGTGGGAGACTATGATTCCAAAACAAAAAACAGTGATAAATGGAAATATTTCCACATACTTTGTAAATGGAATGAATTGTAGATTCATTGATACCAAATTCATGGTCCACAACAGTGGAGCTTCCACTGTCATACGAAAGCTCTTCATTTCTACTCTCTTGAACATCGAAGAGAGAGATATATATATACTATCATATACATATAGAAAGTCCTGGATGGGCATGTTCCATTTATTAGAGAAATCTTTAATGCATGAACTGGTAGATACTGTCAGATTTCAAATATACTAATTTTGTATAAAGGATTGTGGGTAAGGCCAGAACAATGCAAAGTAAATACAAGGCAAATCATGAGAAAACAAATATATGAATTAATGTAGACTTAATAATTTTGAAATCACGAATGAAAATTTTATTGTTCCAGTTTGATATTCAGAGGTCCTCAATTACTTACCTAAAGAAATCAGAAGTATAAAAGGAACCTCAACTGAAACACTAAAAAAAAAAAAGCATTGGATAAACTAATGATGGTCATGGACCAGCCAAGCATTCAAGGATACACTCAGGGAAGATCAGCTGCTACAAACTCAAATATAGGCCAACTTCTGACCATAAAGTGATAACAAAACTGATGGAAAATAAGCATTGTTTCCTAAAAATCAGGCACCTTCATATTTTTACCCTTCCCTGGTCCCATGTTGATGGGTATGAGTACATAAATCCATATAAAAAATGTTCAACCATGCAGCAATGTCATGTAAACACAAGCAATAGTTTGTGCCTTCTGGTTAGCTAAGTATTGTGGGTGATCACTCGGGTGCATTTTTATGGCTCAAGCAGAATCTTCGATTGATTGCTGATCCTGACCCATGTTATCACAAATCAATCTGTGATAGGTGTAACATGGTTGACATTTGAGTGTACCATGTTATCCTGGATCAGTGATGAATGAATCAGTGATAAACAAGGCTACATG
The DNA here is from genome assembly GCF_001194135.2 of Octopus bimaculoides. Classification (NCBI taxonomy): domain Eukaryota; kingdom Metazoa; phylum Mollusca; class Cephalopoda; order Octopoda; family Octopodidae; genus Octopus; species Octopus bimaculoides. The sequence continues at coordinate 120,117,558 of NC_068983.1, read as the reverse complement.
TGTAATGTATGTAAAAATATTTCCTTTTATTCAATGATTGTAACATTTAACACAATCTGTATTATGTAAACAGAATTTTTTTAGTTAAAAAATAAAAAATTTGCTAGATTTTTATGTCTAATGTTTAAAAAAATCCTAAGGTTGTTTTGTTTTTTTCTATGCATAATAAAAAGGGTGGGGGCTTTTAAATAATTTTGTTCATTAATATTCTCAATTAGGAGAATAAGGGTAGTGTGCAGTTTAACTTTCACTTGATGGCTGATATTGTACCTGTTCCAGACTGTGTTTTTTACTCTTCCTTCATATATCCATTATGGCTCTTCTGTCATTGTGTTCTCCATCTCTCTTATTCATATCTGTGGTTGTGTTGTCTTAAGCAAATGCACTCATCTTGAGAGTAGTGAGTACTCTTTATTCATACAGAGTACAAATGCAATGCTCTCATGTTAGCACTGTGATAAAATATGACCTGTACACTCAATAAAGTGTTTGATGAATGAGCAGAGAAATCATAGAGCCAATAGGGCCCTTAAGTTTTGTCTTGTCAAGGATGTAAACCTCTCTACTGTTGGTACGATACTAAAATGCACCCTGTACACTGTTAAGTGGTTGGTGACAGGAAGGGCATCCAGCAATGGAAACTAAGCCAAAATGAAGCATACAAATTAAGGTGTGGCCTTCTAGCTGGTCTAACATTGCACTAACACCTGATAAAAACTGACTTGGACTGTGATGATCCATGTAACCCATCTCAGCATGATAAGTAATAATAATGTGTGTGTGTGTGTGCACATGCACATACTCATTTACATATATGTATGTGACACTCACACATGCATGCACAGGCACAGCTATATGTTTATAAAGGGTTCACATATGGGCTTCTGCGGGTATAAACTACTTTAGTTGAATGGTCTCATAGTATGCATGATTTTCTATTACATATAAAATCTGATGCGTGTACATGTGTGCTCCTTTCCTTAATAAGTTATCAAGGCAGGATAGTTCCCATGACCTTTGCAGGCCCTCTTTTCAGAAACTGAAAAGAAATGGCTAGATGGAAGTAGTGGAAAACATAGTCAGAGAAAGAGAGTGAGACAGCATGCTGCTACTGACACAGACCACCAGCTGTATGACTGATCAAATATAAAAAGCTGAAATATAAAGATAACAAGAGAAAATAACACGATGTCATTATATTTGGATGTTATTCATATTTTAGCTGAACTGTCATTGAAGATATAATCAGAGGAAAGAAATGATTTTGGTCATTGTAGATGATACTAGTGTATAATGATAACACAAATCTAGTTATATATATATATATTTATTTATTGTACTATGTTCACAGATGCTCTTAAAAACTGTCTCTCTTCTTTCCTCAATATATATGTTCATGTACACACATAATAGTTTTGCTGGCTTAGTATATGGCTATCATCTTTAGCAATGCAGCAGAATAACTTCTGATTTTTCTCAGTTCAACATTTCACATTGACATGCAGATGTATTTTAATCTAAGGTTGGTCTCCTTTGACATTTCTTGTTGGCTTCTTTGTTATGTTCTGGTGACAAGATTGTGATCTTATATGCTGGAGAGAAATAGCACAATTGTTTAGGAGCTATCAAGAGTCATTTTATTTATAGCTAGCTATCTGCTAACCAGCATATTAATATTTTTGCCATGTAATTTGGTACTTTAAAGAATATGTCCGTTTCAGCTATAGTAAATAGTGAGTGACATTGATAAAATATGAAGTTGTAGCTTTGGGCTGTATTGTGGTTAATCTTGAGCTCCACCATGAGAAGTTCATACCTGTAATTTATTAGAAAACATTTGATTAGAAATATTTAAATGGCTCGTCATAAAAGTGTCTAAAATCTAAACAGCTACAATTATTCCTGCTTCACTGAAACAGCAAATTATAAATAAAATCTAAACCACATCTCTTCATTTTTTTATATATAACTCCCTTACTAAACTCACACTAAACACTTTCTCTTCAAAACTTTTTTTTCTGTAATTCTTTCTCTCCATGCAACTATTTTTCCAACAGGTCTCAACTGACATATACTCCATCCATCCATCCATCTTCTGTGCCTACTGGGAAGGTCATGGGGGTAGAGTCTTCAGGCAGTCCTTCCATAGGGTCTTGTCAGAAGCAACCATCATTACTATTTCAGCTGGATTGCCAAGCAGGATTCAACGAAGACTATGGATATTATCCAACCATCTCATTCTTGGATTACCCTGAGGTTTCCTGATGGTTAACATGACTTGAAGAATTCATGTTGTGATTCTTTCTTGTGACATTCTAATCAGATGTCTACAATACCAAGGCTCTGATCTCTCAATGTGTAGAAGTAGTGGCTTGATATGTACTCAACTGCAAAAATCTCTGCTGTCTGGTTGGTCCTATGAAGCACATTAGTGCTGACCCTGTTTCTAAATATTAATCTAGAGACTTAGTGAATTATACTGTGTAGAGTCGTGTGTGTGTGTGTGTGTGTGTGTGTGTATGTATACACACACACGTTTTTCTACATATACTGTTGATTTCACATATTAACATGTATAATATTTGCCTAATTTGGTTATTTATAGAGTTGTTCAGAGTACCTAGCTTTTTAGCATGAAATCATATGTAAAATTGATTGGTTAATTCTGTATGCAAATGATGTTAATTTCAGTGAATTGCATGAGTTTTTTTAATTAATTATTTTGAATAAAAAAAAAAGCAAAATATAGCATAAAAGTTCAACATGTATATGAATTCATATGAATAAAGTGATTCTAGAAAGCTTCTATTTTCATAAGGTAAAATGACTGTAATCAATATTTCATGTTTACAATTAATGTCAAAAGAGACAAACATATTCAAGTTAGTATTTAATTCATTGAAATGCTAAGAGTATTAAAGTTCAGATTTTGTATTTTTGTTCTATTTTATTTTTTATGAAACTTAGTTTCATAGCTGTGAAAACACAGTGAAACATTCGGATAGCTTCCATGATTAAAGTTTTAGCTCTATGCAACTTGAAAGTCAGATCCTTATTGGTCATTTGTTGGCTTGATTGCTCTTAATCAGTAGTGAAATTGTCAAACTCTGTACAATGGTACTAGAATGTAATGATGATGGAGGTGCGTGGCTTAATGGTTTGAGTGTTGAACTCTTGACCGTAAAATTGTGGTTTCAATTCCTTGTGACAGACCTGTGTTCTGTCCAGGTGGAGAATATATACGCCATGGAAACCAGGAAACTAACCCTTATGAGTCAGTATGATTCGAGAAGCAAGTAATGTAATGATGCTACCAGGATTATACCTTAATTTTTTTGTGGTATTATTTTCTGAGTCAGTTGGTTGAAAACGATCCAGAAGAAATGCTCACCTGGAAATTGGAAATATTCTTGAACCTCCTATTGAGGTATGCTGCAGACTACTTCAGAATGTAAAACCTCTCAGATAGGCAGAGCCTGCAGTTATATAGTCCATTAGTGTTTGGTGGGCTATGTCAGCAATGTTCTAAATGGGGCAGTGATGACCTTTGTCTCTAAACCTCCAGATAAAACAAGACAGTGGAGTGGAATTTACTGTCTGTAGATCCAAATGCAGATCTTGATTGTACCACCCTTTGAAATCATTAGTGGTATATAATTTCTGTACATACCATCTGATTTCATTCCTTACCATAAATTTATAATGATAGAATTCATTTAGCAAGCAAGTGGCTTGATTTTAACAGTTACAAGTGGATTGCTGGCTAGAGACACATATGTGATTTTGATGTGAATGTGATACTGGAAGTTATGTTGTTTAAGCTGGAATAGTTAACCTTATTAATATTATGTGTGCTGAAGAACTTAGAATATTTGTATGTACTCAGAAATGATGCCTTACAAAAAATAAGTTCTTAACAGTATTTGTAGTAATATCTATATTATGAGTGGAGGGTTTGAACCAGATTGCTTTTTGCTTTCTAACTCTTCTTGAATGTATGCTAAATGGGAGATTTTCAATATAAACTTCTCACTAAGGCCATTCTTGGCTAATGCCTCATAATAATCAGGCTGCTCTATTGAAGAGTATAAGTTAGAGAATCTCCTACTTAACTGCTATCGGTTTCCTAATTATAATTGATAAGTGATTCAAGGATATACACAGACACCTTATTTAGTTTTCTGAAAGTATCAAATATAAACAATACCATGAAGTCAGCTGCCTCTACCTAAACATAACTTCTAGAGACATAAAACAGTACCAATCCAATACTAGGTTCAATTACTTCAACTTCAGTAGTTGATTGGTATTTATTTTGTTGACCATCAATGGAAGGAAATTCTATCCTAACTGAATTTGAATTGCGAATTTATAAGACACTTCATTACTCTTTAAAATAAGAAATCTACTAAACCAACAAAGGAACATGCATGTGGTTAGAAACACTAGTAAAGTCTTCCTCAAATCACACCTTCAATTTAAAAACAAAGTTACATTGGATATTAAAGTACTAGATACTCTCTGTCTGAAATAACAAAATAAATAAATAAGTAAAAATAAGTTAATGATTAATAAGTGTTTGATCATAGGTCTGCTGTTTTAGAGCTGACCTTGGGCTAAATAACAAACAACAACAGAACCACTGATATAAATTGAACCACATATCACTTGCTTGTCAATTAAACATGCTGCCATTTGCATAACTCTGGGGAAAGAGGAATAGATTTTTAAATTTATTAACACTGATGCAAACCCAGTGTCCTACTGTTAGATTTTTCTCTCCACTAAAGTACACCAGATTTTTGCAGTGTTTTAATTCTCCTGGGCTGCTGAGACAGCTATTGTCTTCTATACTACTATACTTATATGTATCATATTTCATTCTTGTAGATTAAATATATTTACTTCCCATATCACAAAAATATTCAAAATTCTACCTGTATTTCATGTATCAAAAATAAAAGTACATAACTGAGGCAAGTATTTTAGTTTTTGTTTGACCCCACCCCTCCTTCCCCCGTCAGACATCTGATCCAAGATGTTACAGTTGATAACCATCATAACTTCTTTTAACCAGTGAATCTAAAACTATATTCAATGTCCTTCCGGGTGTAATTTGAAGGAGATTTTGCTTCTATTTCTAGCAGATAAAGCCCATGTCAAGGTTCCTTTGTTGACTTGGTTAGTTGTTTAGTAATAAATTCTTGTGCTAACCAGCTAAGGTACTCTATTTATAGTGTAGTAGTGCTGAAGGAAAGGTACAACTAACATAAGGAAACTAAATCTTAATTATTTAACCAAGAGCTTTTTTAAATGTTTGTTGTAAGTAACCATGTATTGGTTGGCTACACACGGTTAATTTGTACAGCAGACTACATAAGTATTTATATTTCCTAGGTTATTCATCCAGCTGTAGGAAGTACAATACTGACACTCACATATTTGAAAGTAAATGTAGCTGTTAAGCTAAAGAGATTGTTTTGTGACTCAAGTGGTTCCAGGTTTGATCCTACTGTGTGGCACCATGGGCAGATACCTTTTACCATAACCTAATGTCATAGGAATTTTGTAGACTATCTATGTGGATGCTTTTATTGGGTTGTTCAGATAAATTAATTCATTTTTGTTTTCTACTTGGCACTCCGTCATCATGTCTGAAAAGATATGAATTGTATTTTGTAAAAAAAAAATTTTTTTTTAAATAAAAATAAAAAATTGTAGAGGAAAACTATTTATTAAAAGAACACCTGAAAATACTATGATAAAATATTTCTCTTGTTAATTCAAGTGACATTGGGAAGGATTAAAACAAATGGAAATGAAAAAAAAACAAATTTATCTCATAACTCAATATATAGGTGCAGGCATGGCTCTGTGGTAAGAAGCTTGCTTCCCAACCACATGGTTCCAGGTTCAGTCTCACTGTGTGACACCTTGGGCAAGTGTCTTTTACTATAGTGTCAGGCCAACCAAAGCTTTGTGAGTAGACTTGGTTGATGGAAAATGAAAGAAACCCATTGTGTATATAGACACACACACACACACACACACACACATACGTGTGTGTGTGTCTTTGTCCCCCACCACTGCTTGACAACTGGTGTTTGTGTGTTTCTGTCCAGCAAAACAGACTGATGGAATAAGTACCAGGCTTTAAAAAAAGTTCATTTGACTAAAAATTCTTCAAAGTGGTGCCCCAGCATTGCTGCAGTCCAATGACTGAAACAAGTGAAAGATGGAATATGTATAGACATGCAAGAAGTACATAGAGACCATGATTTTTATTGTAATGACTTTATTTGGAAATTTAGAGTACCAAATTTTTAATAATTGAAGTGTAACTATTAATATTTTGTTGATATTTGTTTCCTAGCCACATGGCTCAAGATTCTGTCCTACTGCATGGCACCTTGAAGAAGTGTCTTTTACGATAGCCCCAGGCTAACCAAAGCCTTGTGAGTTGGTTTGGCAGATGGATGCTGAAAGAAGTCCATCATGTGTGTGTGTATTTGTCCTTGACCATCATTTGACAACTGGTGTTGGTTTGTTTATGTCCTAGTAAGTCAGTGGCTTAGAATACTTTGAAATATTTATTGTATTGAATTAGACCATGTCTTGACAATCTCAGTGTCAGAAATGCAATGACCCAGTGATTAACTCTGTTACTGACAATTTTATTGTTCACAAATTGAAATATAAAATAAATAGATGAATAAATAGCTTTACACACTACACCTGGAGTGTTGCCATATAAAACGTTGATGAAATTTGCAGGTTTTTTTTTTTGTTTTTGTAGTTTCAGAAAACCTCCTTCTAAAAAGAGAAGATCGTTTTATGTGCAAAAAATGTTGATAATTTCCATATTCTCACTGCCAAGTCAAATAATGTTATTTCTTATTTTATTGGAGTCAGTTTTGGTTCATGTAACTAGAGTTCTCGTCACATTCTAGAGTGTTAAGCAAGAAATTTATATAGCCTCCTGGATAGAAAGTTCTTGTGTGGGTAGCAGATATTTCATTATCTTTTTGGGCTGAACACTTTAGTTAACAATACCTCAATTCCACATGGCTACCAGCAATAAGTACACCAAATTGTTTGAAAATGTTACATGCATTAGGCCAACATCTTACCCAGAGGAAGATTTATCTTTAATTCACGTCATATCCTGAAACCAGACTTAATCCTTGGCTGTTAGATCTCATAGTGCTTAAGGAATATTTATTTATAAATATTTGTTACTTACATATATGTATCTCCTCTACTTAGGACAATGTATATCCTCTACAGCAAGACACCTGTTCCTGTCCCTCTGTCACACTGTAACCTCTCATCATCTGGCACAAGGCCACCTCCTCCAGTACCCCACCTCTTAAAGGATCTTTGTCTTGCAAGTTACATGGTGACCCCACCAATGCTGGCACTGTATCAAAAAGCATCCAGCTCAAATTGTAAAGTGGTTGGCATTAGGAAGAGCATCCAGCCATAAAAAACCATGTCAAGACAGACCTTACTGGTGCTGGTTTCATGTAAAAAGCACTCAGTCCTCTCAGTAAGGTGGTTGGCATTAGGAAGGGTGTCCAGCTGTAAAAACTATGCTAAAACGGACAGTGAAGCCTGGTGCAGTCTTCTGGTTTGCTAGCTTCTGTCAAACCATCCAACCCATGCCAGCATGGAAAATGGGCATTAAATGACAATGATGATGAGGAGGATAATTCAGTTGTATTATTTGAGATCCTGATATACTGGCCACACTTTAAGAGCCTCACACCTTAGTTAACCTTCACTTTAATGCCCAGTCTGAGGCTCACTCTTTGTCCATCTGATGATGAGGAAGGGTGTCATAACAGTATAGGGGCATGATTGTCATATAAATAGCTACTTTATGATTGTGGTGGCTGGGTTAATGATATGTGGATACTCTATTTCTTGAGAGTTAATGAAAGAACCTTTGCACACATGGACACTTAATCTGCTAGAAATGGCAGTCAAGCTACCCTCCAGCTACACTCATTTTAAAATGGTAGAACATATTGGATAATGTTGTTTTAGAATTTTTTATGGCCCCATCACTTAGTTAGAAAAGAAAAGGTGGTACCCATGATCTTTACAGATCCTTCATGATTAGTACAAAGATGAGAGAAAATTATTTATGGATGACTACAATAGTTGTGCCAAAGTTATGATTGTGATGCTAAAGCATTTGCTTTATAAATGCACCATGCAAGAATATGTACAATCTTTCTATGCAATCCAGTCACAAAGCTTGTATTAACCTGAAACTCTGATAGGAGAAGCTTGCCTAAGGTGCCATACTGTGGGGTCAATCTCCCGTATTCCTTGATTGCAAAGTGAACTTCTTAATCCTACAGTCATGCCAGTAAACCCTCTCCAAAGTACTGCTGCTTAACACCACTATGTCTAAAAAGAAGTTTTGATGTATTACAGCTGAAACATTTTTTGATCATATTCTACTGGATCAGGTCTCTCTCTTGGATCTAAGTAATATCTGCTTCTGGTTTGTATCTATAGAAATAAATTAGATATCCCAATAAATACTAAAAGGCAGACTAAAATTTAGAACTTTTGCTTTTCATACAATATGTCTGTTAGGCTCAAGCATAGATGTGTATTAAGTTTACTTCCCAAACCACATGGTTCTGGGCTCAGTTCCACTGCATGGAACCTTTTGGCTATAACCCTGGGCCAATATGCCATGGTTGCCACATTCTGGTGTTAGTGGATATATGGCATCACTTCATTGTGGTGCAGTGTACACAGAATAAGAGAAAGAATAACTAGAAGACAGAAACTGAAAGAAGCCTGCCATGTGTGTGTGTGTGATGCGTATTTGTGTTTGTGTCTCCTTGTCTTAACAGTGCATGATAGTTGTAAATGAGTGTCCCTATCTCATATGCAGGGTCATGCTATCCCAATATTTTTGCGAGAACACATTTAGCCATGGAGGAAATATTACATTGCTTGGAAACAGGTGAAGGTTGGTAACAGAAAGAGCATCCAGCTGTAGAAATCTGCCTCAGATAAACTGTGATCCATGCAAGCATGGAAAACTGGACATTGAATAATGATGATGATGATGTGTATGTTGCTTAGATATGAAGTGTAATGTTGTGCACCAGCAAAAGTTCATAGGAACTGAAGCAAGATTTTGCAATGTCTGTAAAAGGTGTGCAGAAGAATGCCAGGCTCTATATCTTTTATCTTTGACTTTTTTTCAGTTATTAGACTGAGGTCATGCTGGGGCACCGCCTTGAAGAATTTTTAGTCAAATGTATCGATCACAGTATTTATTTTTTAAAGCTTGGCACTTATTTTATCAGTTGCTTTTGCTGAACTGCTAAGTTATGGAAACATAAACACACCACCACCAGTTGTCAAGAAGTGATGGTAGGACAAACAGTCACACACACACGCACACATGTACGATGGGATTCATTCAGTTTCCATCTATCAAATCCACTCACAAGGCTTTGGTTGGCCCGAGGCTAAAGTAGTAGACACTTGCCCAAGGTGCCATGCAGTGGGGCTGAAGCTGGAACCATGTGGTTCGGAAGCAAGCTTCATATCACACATCCACACCTGCACATGTAGTCAACTATTTTTATGTTATCAGTTTTGTTTGAAGAAGGAAAAAACAATGTATGAATGACAAGGAATGATGTATCGCTGGAGAACTTCTGAAGGAATGAATAAATATTGATGGTTATATGTGAATTGGTTAATGTTTGGTAGTAAAATCTGGCTGGGGATGTATTTAAAGAGAATCTAAATGAACTGAGGAAAAAATGGATTTTCAAGCAGAATCAATAAAGTAATTCATATATATTAATGTATTTGTAGAAAAAGTGTGTCCAGCTGTGTCATAGGTGTGGTTAAATGTACAGTTCGTATGTGTGTGGTAACAATCTAGAGCAGTGGCTCTCAACTGGGCTCCATATGACCTTTGGAGGTCCACACAAACAGTATAGTAAATTGGGTCCACAGTAGTATTTTCAGGGTCCATGAAAAAATGTTACTTTAGATGTATTTATTGCAAGAAACAACTAGGTTTCTTTCTCTGATGTTTTACGTAGTTCAATCTACACAAGTTAACGTGTGAAAAATGAAGTAGGAATTTTGAAAGAAGTATCTATAAAACTTGTTTTTAAACATTGAATGGCTTTGGGGGTTTGCCAGAATGAAGTAGTAATCAAAGGGGACCATAGTTTAAAAAAAAAAAAAATGGTTGAGAATCACTGGTCTAGAGTGACAAAGAAGAAAGGATTTGAAAGCTAGCACATTTTTGTGGGGTGAGAAACTACCTAAGCATTGAGTTCATGCAACATAATGAAAGGGAAGATTAAGATTACTGAAGAAATATAGGGAGATTATGGGGGTATTAGCTGTAATCAGGTGAAGGTTGTGATGAAATATCTTGTGATAATTCACTTTATTGTTGTTGCATAACATACTTCCGATATCAAGGAGACTAATGGGACATATTAAATATGTCACATGGCACTGTGTTGGAAAGGGGATTTCGCTTTGTGTTGTGGATATGTAATGTCTCTGTATTGTAGTGTGGTGGAAATGTGAGCATCTCTATATTTGGGGTGTGGTGGATTTGAGATATTATATCTTGGTACAGTGGAAGTGATCTCAGTAGGTTGTGGTTGGGTGAACATGTTATGTCACTACATTGTGGTACGATGGACATGTGACATGATGTTACTTCGTTGATATGATGGACATGCATTGTAGGAAGGAACATGCAATATTTAGCACATTCTAGTGTTGGTGGACATATGGCATCACTACATTGCAGTGTGGTGTACACAGAATAAGAGAAAGAATAACTAGAAGTAAGATAAATATTGAACATATTAGCCCAAATAAAAATAAGTTAATAACTGTATAAGTAGACCTAAATACAAGTGTTAGTGGGTTAGATATTCTGTGAATATTCCCACATATGTATTATGTATAGCATTACATTGTTAACTATATTATTAAATGCATTTACTAGTGTGTGTCCATGTTATTTTCCATTAGTCTTTTAACATAGTACTTTTTCTCTTTTTGCAGCTTTGAAAATCATAACTTAGATATTTGAGATAAATAACTGATAAGTATTATATTCTACTGTTGACAGTTGAATATAAATAGATAAGTTATATTGTTCGATTGACAATTATTTTTGTGTACTTTTCTATGATGGAATGGGTTGGATGAATTGTCATGACCTAAGTCAGTTCTTATTCCTTGATAGGTTGGAAGTTGCATCTCACTCACAGATACCATTTTCGGCATGGTTTCTCTGACAGAATGCCCTTCATGTTGCCAATCTCTTTACAGAATATATACTGGTGCATTTTACTATGGAGCCAGTGCTAGAGCAGTTGCTTTGTCCTTGTCAAGACTAGAGTCTTCTCTTCCTTGTATTGTCTCCATTTGTTCATTGCTGTCTTTCTTTATACACAACTGGATGGGGAGTGAGCCAGACTGGTAGCAGGAGTGAGAGGAGAAAGAGAGACAGAGACAACTAATAATGATTGTTGAGGAGATTGAACTGAAAAAGCATGAGTAATGTGCTAGAGAAAGAGAGAGTGATAAGGAGGCAGGGTAATAGAAGTGAGTACTGGAAGTGAGAGGAAGAAAGTGGTTGAATTTCAACAGTGAGTGGCAGAGTAGGACATAATGAGTGATAGAAGAGGAAGAAAATCATGAGACTGAGTGATGATGGATGCCAACAATAGATGGTAGAGGAGGGAGTAATGTGATATGAGTGATGGATGACAGTCATAAATGACTGAGTTTGAGAGATGTCAATAATGAGAGATAAAGGAGAGACTCGCAATAATGTGACAGGTGATTAAAAAATTGGCTTGAATATGGACAGATCCAATTGGATGCCATCCCTTGTTACACAAGCTAGTATGATAAAATGATAGGTAGAGTGATAGCAGGAAGGAACATTGATAGTGAATGATAATAGTGAAGAGAAAGGGAGAACAGAAGATGAAGACTTAATATAAACATAATGACTGTGAGGGGCCCAAATGTAGGCAGGCAGACATCTACCTGCCTACCTACCTTGTAATTACAGTTGTGTAGTTATGATAATAGGTTTGAAATACAGACTGGTATTTAAAGGGAAGATAAATAATTGAGGACCAGAAGAAAGGGATGAGTGGGACACAGGTTGTACACAAATACGTAGGCAATCAAAAGATCAATGCTGTTGGCCTAACCTATCTTCCTGAACATTCTTGATATGAAAGTAATAAAAGATTGGATAATGAACAATAAATAAAATATGCTATTGATTATAAAAGAGAGTCTAGTTTGAGGAGAAAAGATGAATAAGTAACTCAATGTTGGCGCCATTAACCTTCCAACATGTACTCATGATTTGATCTCATTTAGTTAGTTGTTGTCTTAGATCATACTACCTTGTTTCAGTAACAGAAATGTAACCTTACCTTACAAATTTTACATAATTACCAGTGGTTTGACAGTCTGAACAAATCAGAATGGTTTCAAATCACAGTCTGTCAAGCGTGTCCTCTTTCAACTATTGTGTACGTACTGACTCTGAAACCACTACTGAGTACGCTAGAGGTGTTTATAGCCATCTCATTTGAACAAGAGCATAGGGGAGCCATATCAGCATATGTGGACACCATTGTAATGCTGCATGGCTTTGAAAACAATAAAGGTCAAGATGGTCAGCATCATTGTGAAGTAATACAATGTGGTGATACAGAGCCAAAATCAACCCTGACAAGTTGGTGGGTGTGCAGCATGGCTTCTAAAGGAACATATCCTTGCTGCCAGTGAGTCTAGTTGGGTACTGGACAGATAGACTCATTAAGTTAGTGGAGGATTCATTCAGTCCAGATCTCCAGGTGGATAAGAACTGTGATGAAGTTATAATTAGTGGAGCTAAGAGAAAGCTGTAACTGGAAGGTTGAATAAAGGGAAGACGCAGACATCACTTCCATTACATATTACCACCTGATTAATGTGCTTTGTCACAGGGTGTATTGAATGACTGCTTATTTGATTCTTGCAGAAAGGGTTTCATCTGCTATCAACAGCCTCTTTGTGGAGAGCTCAGTATGTTGAGGTTGATGATGCACAGACATATGCTAAAGCTGAAGCAGCTACAGAGCTTCCTGGATGGTGAGCAAGCTTAATGGTCATATGTGAAGCATGTTTTCCTGCAATTCATCTATTTGGTGTAGTTTAATGAAGACATAGGCTGGGCTCTTTAATGCTGTTGAAGTTTTCTACCAGTCAAACAATGTAGCCTAGAGCATAGCTAGTGGTGAGGAAGAATAGTGATGTTCTAAGGGAAATTCTGAATAGTGATGATAATCAACTGGTTGGGGTATTCTGAAAGACCTCCCACGAGGGTATTATGAATAACTTATAAAAAAAAAAAAAAATCTCTGGTTTGGCATTGTTACCAAAGAGTATTTCCAGTCTGATAAATTCTGCAGGCACAGAAATGCTGTAAGCAAGGCCTTTTCTTGATGTGCACAGAATGACAAAACCATTCTGCATATACTTATTCAATATCTGAGCATTGCTGACTTATGGGGTTATTTTGAACAGCTGCTGTTATGTGTAGGATGGCGCCAACTAACCTCTGAATCCATCATGAAACTTTGGCTAGGAAAGGAAAGCAGTTTTCCTTTGTCTGGTGGCAATAGTATAGGGGGTTCTTTAGTAGATGTAAATGTAAAGACACTTTACAGTCACTTTTTACTTCAAACAAAACATCAATGACTTCTAAGTTCTCCTTGGAGATGGTGGGAAGAGATGTGCTACCCTCTAGTAAATTTGTGAGGAGTGTGGATAAGTATGCAAGTACTGCCCTTCTCTCAGTAGTTGCCTGTAAAGAACTTAGCTGGGAGAGAGAACTTGCCCTTAGTAGTTACAATAATCTTAGATTTGTGGGATTTTTTGATAGGCCATAGGTGACAGTTCTCCTCTCTGGGGTCTATCATGTAATTGTATACTATATGTACATTAATATTTTCTTCTCATTCATTCAACTTCTTTGTAAAACATCACTCTTTTGTAACTTGTCTCTGTAATATTTTCTCAATAAGTCGTTCTTGCATAGTTTATGCTATAATTTGTAGTTTTTAATTTTCATTGTTAAGCAAACATTTGAATGTGCATATGTTGTTAAAGTGTTCTATATTAATAGTTTAATGTTTTGTCTTTCAGGATGCTATCTAACTTGAAATATTCCAAAACAGGATGATGTCTGAGCTTGGAGAAAACCCAACATCGAAAAGAAGGTAAATTGTTAATTCAGTTTACAGAACATTCCATCAGTATAACTGTAATTTTGTGTATAGGCAGCAGTTTGGCTGAGGCATTAGAACATTATATTGAATCTATGCAATAAACATTATGGCCCTTTATTTTCATCCATTTAAGGGCTAATAAAGTACCAATCCGATATTGTGATTGATTCTTCTGGCTGTGTGTGTGTGTGTGTGTGTGTGTGTGTGTGTGTGTGTGTCTTGTGTACTTCAAAAGTCCAACCTTGTAACTTAACTCAGCACTGATGCAACTAGAGAATTACATTAAGCATACATGTATCTATGGAATATATATATACATGTGTGTGTCTGTGTGTATGCTGGTATGTGTATGTATAACAAAACTTGTTCTGCTTTCATTCCTCTCTTATTTTAGCCTCTCATCTCCTGGTGTGAAATCATCCCCCTTGGAGTTTCATGGTCTTTCCGGCTACATGGTGATCTCAGTAGTACTGGTGGCATGAAACAAGATCTCTACATGCTATAAAGTGATTGGCATTGTAATATTGTACTTGCAGCTCTGATTATTTAAAATTGTTGAGGGTTTCTTTAATATGCATATGCTAGGAAAGGAAAGTATGTGCACAAAGTTGGGGGTGGAAGAGTATGATAGTTTAACTGTATTTTTATTAATGATCTTGTTATGTTAAAGGAGTAGTTTGAAAAGGAGAACATAGTCAGTTAAATTACATTGTATTGCTGATTCATATTTCATTGACCTCCCTCCACTTCCAAGAAGGATAAATGGTAAAGCTAACCTCAATGGGATTTAAGCTTGGAATGTAAAAAACAGTGAAGCATACATTGTAGGAGAGTAAAGTATTTAGCGTTTAAGCAATAAGTGTTCTACCTTTCTATTCTGTATTTTTTAAAGAAATGGTTTTTAGATTTCAATGCTTTCTTATTCAGAAGCTGGCAATTATTTTTAAATAAAAAATTTTTTTTATCAGAATCTTAATGAATTGAAACGTTTTAAAATTTGCAGTAAATAAAAAGGAAAATCTCTTAACCAATTCAGTGTTTTGTATATATTTTGAGATATCTATTAGGTTTACATCATAGATACATAATATCTATGTATTCTATAAATTTTCTGTCGAGATGAAAACAAAAGTATTTCGTTATTACCAATGTCAACTACACGACAGACTCATACATATCAATAAGTTCAACAAGGTAAAAAAAAAAAAAAGAAAACACACACACAAAAATCTTTCTAATAACTATGATTCATATAGCTACAGTGAAATTCTTTCAGCGATTAGACACAGTTGTATGCTAAAAATTTTGACATCTTACAAAATAAATGGAAATTTATTATAACAGCTTTTTTTTCTTTTCCTCTTGCACTTTTGATAACTAAAATGGCTATTCTACAATGTAATGTCAATTTTAATTTCTTATTACTTCATATCAACAATTACGAACCAAAACTCTTCCTGTATATTGTCTGATATCGATTGATGATGTCTCCTGTTAGGGCAAAAAAATTCAGAAGTTAAATGTAAAATGGAAATCGAGCTGGTGAAATTACAAAATGTACTTGTTTTCTGGTTTTAAGCTGCTGCTTTATATATATCATCATCATCATCATCATCATCATCGTTTAACGTCCGCTTTCCATGCTAGCATGGGTTGGACGATTTGACTGAGGACTGGTGAAACCGGATGGCAACACCAGGCTCCAGTCTAATTTGGCAGAGTTTCTACAGCTGGATGCCCTTCCTAACGCCAACCACTCAGAGAGTGTAGTGGGTGCTTTTACGTGTCACCCGCACGAAAACGACCACGCTTGAAATGGTGTCTTTTATGTGCC
>NC_068983.1:120096205-120099485 GCF_001194135.2 Octopus bimaculoides | reverse complement strand
GTATATATATATATATATATATATATATATATATACACATACATACATACACAGTTTGTTTATATGCTGCTATAAGAACATATACATACTTGCTTTATTAACTTATCATAATAGGAAATAACATGGGCTATTGCAGATGTGACCATCCAGTCTTTATATCAATATATATATATATATATATATATATGTATATATATATATATGTATGTATGTATATGTATATATGTATGTATATGTATATAACTTTATATTATGTTAAAATCATTCAATAATATTAAAGAAAATATTTTTATGTAAATTGTATATATATCAGGAGTGACAGTATGGTAAGAAGTTTGCTTCCCAAGCACATGGTTCTTGGTTCAGTCCTATTGCATGGCACCTTGGGCAAGTGTCTTCTGCTATAGCCTTGGGTCAACCAAAGCCTTGTGGGCAAATTTGGTTGACAAAAACTGAAAGAAGCTTGTTGCGTGTATGTGTGTGTTTTTGTGTCTCTGTGTTGTCCTCCACCACTGCTTGACAACTGGTGTTGGTGTGTTTATGTCCTTGTAACATAGTGGTTCAGTTAAAGAGACCCAAAAAAATAAGTACCTGGCTTTAAAATAAAATTGTACCGGGATCAATTTGTTTGACTAAAATTCTTGGAGGCGGTGTCCCAACATGGCCACAGTTTAATGCAGGAAACCAGTAAAAGATATCTATATATTAGGCACAGGCATTGCTGTGTTAAGAAGTTCACATGGTTTCATTCCTACTGCATGGCACCTTAGGCAAGTGTCTTCTACTATAGCCCCAGGCTGACCAATGCCTTGTAAATAAATTTGTTTGATGGAATTTGTGTGGAAGCTTGTTGTGTATGTATGTATGTGTGTATATATATATATATATATATATATATATATATATATAGGCACAGGAGTGGCTGTGTGGTAAGTAGCTTGTTTACCAACCACATGGTTGCGGGTTCAGTCCCACTTATGGCACCTTGGATGAGTGTCTTCTACTATAGCCTCAGGCTGACCAAAACTTTGTGAGTGGATTTAGTAGACGGAAACTGAATGAAGCTCATCATATATATGTGTGTTTGTCTCCCCCTCCCACCATCGCCTGACAACTGATGCTGGTGTGCTTACGTCCCCATAATTTAGCAGTTCAGCAAAAGAGAACTGATAGAATGAGTACTAGGCTTGCAAAGAATAAGTCCTGGGGTTGATTTGTTTGACTAAAAGTGGTGCTCCAGCATGGCCGCAGTTAAATGATTGAAACAAATAAAAGAATAAATGTGTGTTTGTCTCTCACCACTAATTGATAATCAGTGTTGGTTTATTTATGACCCTGTAGTTAAGTGATTCAGCAAAAGAAACTGATAGACTAAGTGCTTGACTTAAAAGTAGGCACTAGGTTTGATTTGTTTGACTAAATTCAATGACTGAAGCATTTTAACACATTAAATTATATTGCTTGGATGATCATAGCTGGAACACTTTTATTTCCCCATTTTTGCAGGTTTTTGAAACTCAAAGAAAATTTTAAGAAGCATTCATACACAAAGTTAATGTAGCAGCACATAGACTGAAACAAGTACATTTTATCCTTTCTCTATTTGCATTCTAATTTTGAATCGTTTTGCAGTGGTAATGAAATAGGAAACATAAACATGGTGTATGGAACATAAATTAACAAGGAATTTTGAAGGCTTTAACTTAGATCACTTTAAAAGAAGTTTGTGTCCTAGAATGTAGGGATGATCTCAAGTGGGTTGATATCAAAAGGGTTAAATTACACCAGACCATCTTCAGAAGAAAAAAACATGTAGAAACTCTTGTCAATTTGTATTATGTAATTGCAAATACATGGTCTGGGAATAAACAAGATGGCTATGGTTGGAAGGCTTTTGATCATATGCTTATTGGATTAATGTTTACCCAGGGCTTAATAATAATGATGATGATGTAAATAATTATTATGGGATCTCTATATATAAGCATAATCTGTTCTGGTACTCTGTTCATTAACCAAATTATATCACATGAATAATTGAAATATTTATAAATGCAGAAACCCCTGTCAATTTGTATTATATCATAGCAAATACATGGGTGGCAAATAGACAGGATGGCCATGGCTGGAATGTTTTTGATCATAGGTTTGTTGGATTAATATTTACCCAGGGCTAAATAATAATGATGATGAAAATGTTTTGTCTCATCTGTTAATGAAGTAACATGGTAGACAGTACCAGTGTGGATGGATATAATATAAAATTTATATTTTCCTTTGTAGGGAGCTGCCAATGAAGATGAATAACATGCATCAGAATCCTGTTGAAGAAGGGGTCAAAATTGTTGACTGCACACAAACTTGCAACAAATTCGGACTTCATTATCATGCTGTTTACCTGTGGTGTGTCAAAGACATTTGTGGCATAATATGTGCCATGTTCACTTGGTTTCTAATTGGATATGCAGAATTTGCAGTGATGTTCGTTATCCTGATTCCAGGACCATCACAGCTGTATTCATTTATCAATGGAATTATCTTTAACAGTTTTGTTCTTCTAGCTCTGGGAGCTCACATCCGAACAATGTTATCTGACCCGGTAAATCTCCTTTGGTTTCTCACAACACTATACTGTAAATATTGTCTGTTGACCCCCATCTTTGACCATTATCATTGTTGTCATCATCATTTGGGCTCTATGCTACACCCCGCGTTTGTGTAAGTACTTAAATGTACATATTAAGCTATATATGAACAATGAATAATATTGATTTGTATGCAATCCCTTACATACTGTGTCTGTGCATGTGTGTTTATCTGTCTGCTTTTATGCGTATTTATCAATATCACATTATTGATAGTCAAAAATTTCTGTGGCTTTACTTGCTGCGCGTGCGCATTCATAGATATACATACACATACATGCACACATATATATGAACGCATATATACCTATTTACACATGTGTGTGTGTGTGTGTGTATATATATATATATATAGTTTATTAATATTTAGTTTGATAACTAGTTCGATAAGTGCCAATGTACGAAACTCACAGCCCTTGAGTCACTCTGTTGCTTCTGCTAAATGTTAACGAAAATATGCATATACTCATATTTTGAGTTCTATTTTTCCTGTTTGCATCACCATACCTCTCTATCTATCTATCTATCTATCTATCTATCTATCTATCTATCTATCTATCTATCTATCTATCTATCTATCTATCTATCTATCTATCTATCTATCTATCTATCTATCTATCTATCTATCTATCTAT
>NC_068983.1:120095139-120096128 GCF_001194135.2 Octopus bimaculoides | reverse complement strand
TATATATATATATATATATATATATATATATATATATATATATCAGTAAATACATATATAGACAGTGAGATCACTGCATATGAACATAATCTGTTCTGGTGCTCTTTTCATGAACCAAATTATCTGTCACATGAGTGATTGAAATATTTATAAATAGGACCCACATGTCCTAGGCCACACCCAAAATCAACATATAAGCATGAACACATAAAGTGATGTTTTATTTCTTCATCCATCAATAGAAAATACAGAAATATAGATGTGTGTGTGTGTGTGTGTGTGCATGCATGTGGTTGTCTCAGTGTCTTACTTCTGTCAACCAATGGTAATGTATTTAGCAAAAAATACAAAAAAATATTATTTTCTATATAAAATATGAAAATTGCAAGCAATATGAATTACTTATATGGTCGTTAATGAATCACTTATACTCAGCCACTTATATGGAAATGTAGTATACTCATGGTTTGTTATTCAGGCCAAATGTAATTTTTTCAGAGAAACTGTTTATTGTACAATTTGTTTATTTTAGCTTACTCTTCGTATATGCACTCCCAGCACTTTGATGTGTGCATAGCCTACCCGGGGTTTTTAGTTCAAGTTTCAGTGTGCTAAGCAAATAAGCTCCCAGTATCTTATACATATACATTGTCTGTTCATTGATTTAACTTCTGCTCATAATGCAAGTTTAATTTACGTCAATAAAACTTTTTGTTATTCAATTTGTTCATATCAAGAAATGTATGTGTATGTATACCCTGCTGTATATATTTACACATACATACACACAAACACACATATATGTACACATGCATAAGTATATACATGTGTGTGTATATATATGTATGTAAATATGTGCACTTACATTTGTACATCGCATATATACACATATATCTATATATGTACACATACACACACACACACATGTATGTGTGTGTATATATATATATTATATATATATATATATATATATATATATATATATATAT
>NC_068983.1:120070929-120094410 GCF_001194135.2 Octopus bimaculoides | reverse complement strand
TATATATATATATATATATATATATATATATATGTATGTATGTATGTATGTATGTATGTGTTACATTGATGACTATATCAGCACACCCTTACTCTTCACAAACATCTTGACTCCTTCTTCTCTTTCATCTAGTTCGTCCATTTTGTTCTTGGATTTTCCTGTTCGGTCTCCAACACCTCTTTCGACTTTCTTGACATTTCTGTTACCATCCACCACTCCTCTCTTACCTCTTCCATCCACACACTCACACTCTTATCTCCGCTTCTCACTCTACTCACACCAAACTGTCTATCACTTATTCTCAGTTCCTCCATCTCAGCCAGTTCTGTAGTGTTGATGATGACTTCACGACACAGTCCCAACTCATGGCTCACCACTTTGTCCAATGTGGATACCCCCCACCATTATTCAAACCACACTTTCCTGTGCCCTATCTGTTAACCATATATCCTCTCTTTCTCCTTGTTTCACCATTACCACCCTTTACCCTTTCTCCCTCAACTACAACCCCTCCACCCTACCCCTCCATCACACCATCTTTTGGGCTTTCTGCCAACTCCAATCTTACCCCTTGACTTCCTACAAGACTTTCAGGTCTGTAGTTTCTTCCCCAATCCTGGCACCCAACCTGTCTCCCTGTCTTGCTCTCAACCATGCTGCTGCACCTGCCCCTACCTCTCCAACACCACTATCCTCATTGGTACCCACCACCTCCCCTACCACATCATTGATTCATTCCGCTGCATTTCCAACTTTGTAATCTACTGAATCCTCTGCTCTCTATAATTCTATATTGGTCAAACTGTTGGTGATTTTTCCAAACATCTCTGAAACATCAGACTTGGCAGTGGCATCCCGGTCTTATGTCATTTCGCTCAATCAGTCATTTGTTACAACATCTGTCTGTGTTTGGATAGACATTACACAGAGGCCACCTAGATTTCCACCTCCATTGAGAGCAGGAATTTATTTTCTCCTTCCATACCTCAGTCCCTTATGGTCTTAATTTGTCACCTCACTTGATCTAAACCCACCACCACACATCTGCCACCTTCCACTGTCCCTCCCCTTCTCTACTCCCTACACCCCTTCTTTACACTGTTATACTCAATACCCACACCACATACATTATGCCCTTACAGCATATCCATATACCTGTACTCACATGCACACGCACACACATTCCTTTCCACTCCACACACACACATACACCAGCATCCACACTCTCACAAAAGAGCCAGAAACGCACATCTGAGAATCCACTGGAGGGAAGTACCGATGTGTTTTTACTCCTTTTACCATAAGAGAGAATTTTTTTCTCTTTGGTAACTGCCTTTAGAAAATTAAAATATGTCACAAACATACATACATGCACAGAAGTTTATAAATATCTGTGTGTGTGTGTGTGTGTGGATGAGTGGGTGTGTGGGTGTTATTTTCTATTTTGCACTTTGGCATGGAGCATAGCAATGTTGCTTCTTAATAAGATTTTACAGATTCAGTATTATCTTGGAATACCCAGATAATAATGAAGTGTTTCTCATAATTGGAAAAAAACAGGAGACAAATAAATGAAGCTGAAGAATATTCAAATATATTCTACAACATAAAATAATATCAAGATGTATGAAAAATGTCACAGCCTTGAAGACACGATATTTAGATTTGCTTGTATTATTTATAGCCTCATGTATGTGCTTCGAGATATATTATTACAAAAACAAAAAATTATTTATTTCAGGTTCTCTCAAAAGTTCATAAAATTCTTATGACCTCAATAAAAAATAGATGTTGCAAAGAAGTGTAGACTGTCTCAACCAAATCAGAGGACCCTTGTTGAACAAGGGACTTTTCTGACTCCAAAATTCCTCTGTCTTCTTTACTCATTTGTCTAAACATCCTTCATCTTGTTGACATCATAAGAATTTAGAAACTTCAAGAGAATGTCAGTTAATTCGTTTTTCACAATTGAACTTGAAGTAGAAAAGTTATAAATATTATCATCATTTAATATCTGCTTTCCATGCTGGCATGGGTTGGATGGTTTGACAGGAGTTGGCAAGCCAGAAGACTGTACCAGACTTCACTGTCTGTTTGGGCATGGTTTTTACAGTTGAATACTCTTCATAACACCAACAACCATACAGAGTGGACTGAGTGCTTTTTATATGGCACCATTGAGGTCTGTTTTGACATGGATTTTACAGCTGGATGCCCTCCTTAATGCCATGGGTTGAAGAGGTCAAAGGCTGCCCGTAGTAGAATGTCTGTTGTATTTACAGAAGGTATGGATTGATGTTCCACAGACAACCTTTTTTATGTAAAGGATTTTTTAAAACCAGTATTAAAACACTTATTTATAGCTTTTCCACTTCAAGTTAAACCATTCAAAACAAATTATTCATCTTGTTTAGAATGTCTTTTAATTCATCCAGCTATAACTATAATCAAAATATATATCACATAGTCAGCTGCCCTTTATTCATCTGTTGTGCAGACACTAGGGATGTCTGCGCAATAGGGAGGTAAAGTATATATTCTATCTCCAGTGGAATCGACTGAAGTAACAGAAAGGAAAATGAAACTATACAGTAGAAAGAATATAATCTATTGAGAAATTATAGATCAACTGAAGTTTTGGAATAGAGACCATTCCAGTAGCCAGGAGGGATGGTCACCATATAGAAAAGAGATACAAGTTGAGAACTAAAGTATTATCTAAGGGTTTATAGTAAATATAGAAGAAAGAATCACAAGACAAATTCTTCAAGCTGAAGTAACTGGTATGGGATTTATGGGAGACCTAGAACAAGATGGTTGGGTAATATCCATAGTCTCAGTTGATCATTCTTGGGAATGCAGCCAGAAAGTGGAATGACAGTTGCTTCTGATAGGACCCTATGGAGGAGGTGCTTGAGGACTCCACCCCAATGACCCTTTCAGGAATGGTGGGCAGAGAAGACGGATGCATAAAAATATTTATACAAACTCAATTAGGATGGTAACTCATACAAATTAGTGAGAAGTATCTAACAAAGATAAATGTTCTGTATAAAAATATTAATTCATAAAATTTCTGTATCAATTTTTATGCAAAAATTTTGTAGAAATACTATTAAGGATAATAAATAAAATTCTTAGGTATGTAATTTATTTCTATGTTAATGTGTAAAAGAACTTAGTAATGTGCTGTTTAGAATCATATATTGTGTATGTGTAATCTGTTCTGATAGACTGTACAAAATGAAATAAGCAATTATAGAATTTTCAGGAAGTGCCATATTGAGTTGTATTATTAACCTGTTGAAAATATCTCATAATATCCAGTAGTTATACAAAGAAGAAGAACAATTCTAAGGGTGTTGTATTAACTGTATGAAGAAAATAATCTGCTTTCAACTAAAGATTTATATCTTGATAACTTTATTACTGCTTCCTAGCATAACATTGGAATCTTCGTATTCCACGACCTTCAGTTGTTTTTAAATTAACTAATGAGGATTCTTCATTGCATATATTTATGCTGGAATGTATACACATGTGAATAATTATATGAAGCATTAAGACTTTATCATCACATAATTTCTTGAGTGAGTGAACCAGATTTTTGACCACACTCCCTTGTGAACCTACTCTTTAACCCATTTTGCAAAAAACTGTTCCCTTTCCTAGATTACAAACCATAGTGTTTTAATGTTTTCGTATTTAAATTAAAACCTTAGTGTTAATGTCATTTCTCCTGATGAGGATTGGCCTGCAAGAGCTCTGTGCCAGTGCCACGTAAAAAACACTCATGTCAGCACCATGTAAAAGTGCTTGTATGAGTGTCATGTTAAAAGCATCCAGCAGACATTCCACCATAGAAACCAAGCCAAATCAGGCTGGAACCTGGTGCAGCTCACCTGTTTGTCAGCTCTGGTCAAACTGTCCAACTCCTGCCAGCATGGAAAACAGATGTTGAAGGACGATGATATTTATATGTAATGCTTGTTTTGTTATGTTCCAAATACCAAATTACAATATTAATCATTTTACTGAATCCCATCAAATTCTTGATTGTTTTCATAATTAATTAAAAATCAAAGACAATGTTTTACATTAGAATTATGATCACAAAAGGCTTAGAAAGAAAAAAAACTCATGCTTGCACAGACATAGGTGCAGGTGTGAATGACCATGTGGTTAGGAAGTTTACTTCACTTTTGCAGTTCTGGATTTAATCCTATTGCAAGATGGTTTAGTTCCAAGGGCTGGTGTCTTTTCAATAGCATCAGCTTGACCTAATCTCTTGTTAAATTGTTTTGAGATGAAACTTTGTGAAAGCTACTTGGATGGACTTTGCTTGTTCTTTAATAGTATAACAGCCTCTTCTCTTTGGAGCTAGCTGGTCTCAGACCACTTCTGCTTAGGAAGTATTAGCCCACTTTCTCTCTTTCACTCATCACCCTTGTTGTGTGTCTGTGCGTGTATCCAGACCCTACATAAATTACTTTACCTAATCCTTTTTTCCCAGAACATTGGCCCTCTGGAATTCCTTCCCTGCTCATGTCTTTCCTGCAGATGTTGAATTTCAAATGTTCCACTAGAGCATTAATGACATCAATCTCGCTAGTCTAGAAGAACATGGAAAGTCATGGGTATTGTCCCTCCTTCAAACTGTAAGTAACTGAAAAATGATTTAACCTGTCACCTGGTTTTAGCATCACCACCTGTCCTTTGGGTACTTTTACATGAGTCTAATCTGTTGCAAACATTCAGATTAGATCTTTGATCTGAAGATAATCTCTGAGTCATGATTTCACTCCATTTCCCAAGTCTCTGAAGGTCTGCTAAAGGTCATGGATGCTGCCTTCCTCTTCTGATTAAGCTTTGAATATAGTGGAGGTAGAGGTGGGAAGAGAAAAAAAAAACTTTTAAAAAATTTGCATATTGATTTGTTGTCTTTAGGGTGCTGTACCACGAGGGAACGCCACCAGAGAGAATTTAATGAAATTAGGTTTGAAAAAAGGAGAAGTGGTTTTCCAATGTCCAAAATGTCTAAGCATTAAACCAGATCGAGCTCATCATTGTAGGTAAGGCTGTTTTTTCTATCTGATTTTAAAGGTTTGGTACCATCACCCTCCAGAATTAACTCGTCTTCTTTTACATTTTTTCATTTATTTGCCTGTAGCAACAGCAGATGTTACATGTTATTTACTCCTACCTACCTATCTGTCTGTCTGTATGTTTGACTATGGAAAGTGTTATAAAGCTAAGTTGAGCTGTGAAGCAAAAAATGAAATATTAAAATCAAAGTGCACATATATTCAGTAATTTGGAAGAATATGTTGAAAACTTCATATATTTGTAGGGAGGCATTTCTGCATAGCTACATTTATAATTTTTCTTTTCCTTTCAATGTTTATCTATCTATCTACCTATCTATCTATCTATCTATCTATCTATCTATCCCCACCCACCCATCCATCTCTTCTCCCCTCCCCCCACTCTCTCTCTCAGTTGTATGCTGATGTATATTTCTGAACTGAAAATTTTATTTAGTTTAGAAGTTTAATGCTTTAAACAATTTTTTTAATCTAACACCTCTGTGTGCTTGTTAATATAGTGAGTGCATGTGTGTGTTAATTCCTGCCTAAAACATTTCTCTGTCAATTATTTCAGTGTTTGTCAACGATGTATACGAAAGATGGACCATCATTGTCCCTGGGTAAACAATTGTGTCGGAGAGAGCAACCAAAAGTTCTTCGTGTTATTTACTGTAAGTAATGAGAGGTGAACTGTTCTTCTCTACCTTGGTGAGTGTGGATTGTATGGGTATAGGAAGGTGGGGAAGAGAATTTCAACAATCTGGCACGTACTACACTTGTATGTGTGGCTGTCACACATGATAGCATATGCATACAGTATACACACAAACACAGGTATATGAAAAAACTTGTCTATTTTCACACACTAGTAAGACAGACTACAGTCTTCTTTTCTTTATCATCATCATTACATTTTCATGTTTTCCCATATGAATTAGATAAGCACATATCTTACCTAGATTTGGGTTAGATAGACAGGTGTCTAGCATTGGATTTTGTATGTCCTATGTGATCTTCCTTGCTGTGCCTCTATTACACATAACCTTCTACAGCTGTTTCATTGCACTAATTCCCAATGTGTTGTGATATTAACACAATAAATTAAATTAGAAACATTTGTTATGAACGCGAAAAAAAATTTCAATTTAACATTTGTGCAATGCGAATGTCGTTCCGTGCATTCAAACAGAAAAAAAAAGGATATAATAAAAACGAAGTCATTTTTAAAACAGAAAGAAAGAGAAAAAAAAACATATTGGATAGTCCATGCCATGAGAAAAAGAAAAAGGGAAAAAAATAGCCTTTAAAAAGGGCAGCGGACGGGGAGAACAAGAGAGAACACTGGAAATGAGGAGAGTGCTGATCTGATATCAGGAGAGGTTTGATTCATCATTAGTGAATGTATATTGAGCATCAACTGGACTGTTACTGGTGATTATTTGTGTATATTCTATTCACTTGATGTCCTTTTCTGGATATATCATAGTGTGGACATTCAAAACAGGCCAGCAATATTAATAATTGTCATTTCCTTGCGGAATAACATTTGTATTGTATAATATTGTATATTTTGTACCTTAAGTGTTATTGTAGTAAATTTCCAAGTAGCATTTTAACTTTAATCTGTGCGTTC
The DNA here is from genome assembly GCF_001194135.2 of Octopus bimaculoides. Lineage (NCBI taxonomy): Eukaryota > Metazoa > Mollusca > Cephalopoda > Octopoda > Octopodidae > Octopus > Octopus bimaculoides. The sequence goes on along the minus strand of NC_068983.1, from coordinate 120,087,690 downwards.
GTTTTTTTTTAAAATCCTGAATGTAACGCATTAAATCAGTCCAAAAGTGTACCATGCTTTTCAAGTGTCACAGTTTATTGAGTCTCTTAGAACAACTGTGATTAGAATTGCTTAGATTAACTAACTTGGCTGCATTGTCTGTTAGAGCTCTACATGTATCTGATGTCTAACAGTAGCAGATGTCACTCATATGTAGACAGATATTTCTACATAACTGATGTCTCTCTGTCGCATCATCTCATGTCACTGATATCTGTCTCTATTACATCTCTATATATGTGATTGACTTGTCTCTGTTAAATCTTTACATGTGACTGGTACCTGTCTCTGTTGCATTTCTACTTGTGACTGATTTCTGTCTGTTACATGTGACCAATATTTGTCTCTGTTACATCTCTACGCATGTGACTAATATATCTTTGTTACATCTCTACATATGATTGATAACTGTCTTTATTACATCTCTATGTATGTAACTGATATCTATCTCTGTTAAATCTCTACAGATGACTGACATCTATCCCTGTTACATCTCTACTTGTGACTGATTTCTGTCTCTGTTACATCTGTACATTTGACTGATATCATCATCATCATCATTTAACGTCTGCTTTCCATTCTGGCATGGGTTGGACGGTCTTCCTGGGTCTACTTCTTCCACAGGTTCCCTCAACCACTACAGTGTGACACATTCTCACCACATGACCATACCAGTGCAGTTGTCTCTCTTGCACACAACATCTGGTGCTTCTTAGATCCAACTTTTCTCTCAAGGCACTTACACTGTGTCGAGTATGGATATTTGTCTGTTAAATCTCTACATATGACTGATGTCTATCTCTGTTACATCTCTACTTGTGACTAATTTTTGTCTCGGTTACATCTATACATGTGACTAATACCTGTCACATCTCTGCATATGACTGATACCTGTCTTTATTACATCCCTACATGTGACTGATATCTGTCTCTGTCACATCTCTACATATATAACTGGTATGTCTCTCTTACACCTTCATATATACCTGATATTTGTCTCTCATTTCTACATATGCCTGCTCAAATAAACTAAATTTACTGTACACTGTCTCTGTTTCAGCTCTACATATGTTTGATGTCCCTTCATGCTGCAATGTTGTCCATCAATCACTTTGTTGTTTGTATTGGTAAAGACTGGAAAGGTGAGTTTAACCCTTCTCTCTCTCTCTCTACCCCCTTTTTTGCTATATTCTTTTCATTCTTTTTCCTTATTTGCCTCTGTCTGTATTTTGTTGTTTATCTTGATGTTGTTGTTTTTTTTAAGTTTGTTAAATAAGCTTGTTATTATTGTGGCAATGGCCTTGAGTTTAGAATGCTTCACTATTGACCGTGGTGTGAGTGATGATGATGGTGGTAATGGCAGCATTTAAGTTGGAATCGTTCGCATGACAACTTCTCTTGGTAATATAAATATCACAGTATCCCATTTCTCTATTTTCCATAAGTTTGTGACTTTGCATCTATGTATACAAATGATTAGGTTTATGTTTTTGTGGTTATGATTATTATTATTTCTATATGTTAATATGCTGTCACAGGACTAGTTGAAAGGAGAGGCAAAAAGAGAGAAGAGTGTTAGTGGTGAGAGCTAGGAGAAAGAGACTGCTGTTATGTTATGTGGTTAAATAGTTATTTGAAGGAAGAAGTACAGAAGAATAGAATGTTTAACACTAGAGATTGTGGTATAGTTGAAAGAGTGGCAAAGAAAGATGAATGGCTAGATATATTGATAGTTTAATTAAATTAAATAACTTTAATTAGCAAATAACTTTAGATGTTATTTTTCACATGTTTCAGTTCAAAGGCTGTGGCATTGCCATTATTCTGTTGTTGTTTTATTTTTTTTTTTTTGTTATTTGATTTAAATGCTTATCCATTTTGATGGAGTAGACAAATGCAAACATTGACAGAAAGAAAAGTAGACTGACTATCTGACTGGTAGATAGATGGATAGATAGACTGACAAGCAGATAGATAAGTCAACAGATATATCAAATGTACAGTTAGATAGATTAATAGCTATACAGGTAGACTGCTAAGTCTTGTAGTTTTTTAAAATATCCATGTTAAGATTTGTTAAGACTTTACCAATGTACAGTATTGATTTTGTTCTATAGTTAACATTGTTTACTTCTTGACATAACGTGAATGATAACAGATAACAACTCACAGCACAGAAGACATAAGGTTTTGGCTTTCAACGATGTGGTTTCTTGAAATTGTATCTACACTTCTACTTATGTGGACTTTTACCCTATCTCAAGAACGAAATGCTTCAGAAAAATATAAGATTTTCAAAATGACTGTGGAATTTTCACTTGCGCTGCTATTCGTCATTGTTGTTGCTGTTATTATTAAGATGGCAAGCTAGCAGAATCGTTAGCATCCTAGACGAAATGCTTAGCGGAATTTTTCCTATAGCTATGTTCTGAAGTCGACTTTGCACCTTTATCCTTTCGAAGTCGATAAATTAAGTACTAGTGAAACACTGGTGTCGATGTAATTGACTGGTCCCCTCCCCCAAAATTTCAGGCCTTGTACCTATAGTAAAAGGGATTATTATTACTACTACTACTACTACTAGTAGTATCTGTAGAAATTCTATGATAAATATGAAACATTTTTAGATGGTTGGAAGTTTATATAGAACCATAAAAATTAGTATTTCTTTTGAAATTGTATATTCTACATTATTTTCATTTAAAAAAAAAAAAACCCTCAGTTCTTCTGGATCAGGTTGTAATTGAAGGAGCATGACTTTCCTATTCTCTCAGCAGTTCAGAGGTTCATTTATAAATCTAAGAGCTTCGCAATGATTACAGAGAATAGTCATGTCATCAATGTTGTGACTTTCAACCATGTTTACAGTATTTTTGACATACTCTCTCAATTTCATTCTCTCTTCTATCTTGAACACATTTCCTTACATGTTGTGCAGACTCACTGTATTCTCTTTGATTCATATTATCTTCTACTGTGCTTGTTCAGTGATTTGGCCCTCTGCTCTTTATAGTGTTGTCTATATAGTCTCATTCATTCTCTTGTTAGCTTACATTGTCTTTCATCCGTATTCTGTAAACGAATATCAATTTTCAAGCAAGCAGATGATGAACAGTTGCATTTATGCACATGCTTTAAGTGATAGGCAATATGAAAAATTTAGTTAAAAAAAAAATACAATTTTCACTATCAACTTTACATCACCATCATCATCATGACCATTATAGTTTCCAGTAACAAAACTTAGTCTAAGTTGTTTGCCAACTAAGAATATTTTTATTTCATTTCAGTTCAGTTGTTTGTTTATAACTAATTTTTGGCAATACAAAGTTTGAATAACAAATAAATTGAAAAATAACACCCGCAGCTATTTTGCTGAGTTATTTTACTTTCATTGAAAAATCTCTTTCTATCTATGATAAGTTATTTATCCTTCTTTCTACCATCTACCCATCAATGTATTTGTCAGTGTGAATAGATAGAGAAATAGATTGACAGATAGAAGATATTTAAAAAAATTGATTAGAATGTTATTTTCTTGTTGGTCACAATAATGTATCAGATGATGTTTAAATTTTCTCTCTGCTAAACACTTTATATTTATCTCTACCTCTAACTTCAACAAACCTTTTAATCAGGTCATTCCCCTCTTCATGTCATTATCATTTTTCTCTTTCTCTTTACTTCTCATTTCCACTAACCACATCACAGCGTAATACATTAGTGGTGATAATGTCATTACTTATTCTTTATCTCTCTCTCTCTCTGCCTTTCAACTCACCACAGAACATCACTCCTCTGCTCAACATTGTATTTCGCAATCTCTTTTTATATATCTCTCCCCTCAACTAACTTTTTAACCACATAGCTATTCCCCGCTACCTCATGTCATTAACACTTCTCTTTCCCTCTTTTTCTCTTGTACTTTGCCTCTCCCTTCAGCTAACTACATGAAAGCATAATGCATTTGACATTATTATTATCAAATTCTGCCGAGGTCAACTTTGCCTTTCATCCTTTCGGGGTCGATAAATTAAGTACCAGTGAAACACTGGGGTCAATGTAATCAACTAGTCTCCCCATCTCAAATTCCAGGTCTTGTTCCTTTATTTGAAAGGATTATTATTACTATTTTTATTTACTATTGTATCGTTTCTAGTTGTATCCATAGGATATGGAATATAAATCATGTGACAGCTTCTTTATTTCATCACTTCTTAAGTAACTCCTAATATTTTCTACAAGTTAATGTGTTTGAGGATTTTATAGCCAATCATCAGAAGACAAAGTTTCCTTAAAATACTGATCTGTTTATTGTACCATAAGTTTGAAATAAGTTTAAAATTCATATCTTGAAGTTTGAGCCTTCCTTTAGTAGTTATCCCTAATGGCAGAAATGTTCACCTGGTGGTGCTTGTTTGTGTGTGATTGGTTTAATGTCAAGCATTGTATACATATCAGATATCGCTCATATCACTTAGTCATAATCAAAATCAAAGATGTAGCAAGAATAGGTGAACTCTAGTTTGAAGGTGATTACTTAACTACTCTAGATCCACGGAAGGATTTGGACTTAGTATTGCAAGCTAACAAACCATTTGTCAGATTTGCAATTTTACCTCTGCTGGTAGTGGTGAGTTGTTCTTCTGATCCTGTGGAGCTTATTTATATACAACTATGTACACTGGGCCTTTTTTTTTTTAATATCTTTACCTCAGATACAGTATAGTGATGGCAACAGAATATGAACTGCCAGCCATTCAGCTGATTGTCTGCCACCCTATCCATTAAGACATCATACTCTCATACTTGCACACCTAGTAGCAATATTTCTGGTTGAGAATGTTTCCATCAATTGTTACTTAACATTCTGAGGATTATTTACCATATCATCTTCTCATTTCTATATCCAAGCTGGTGTGTTGAGTTAGTGAGGTATTAGATAAGTGTGAGAATTTAAAGTTGAAGTCCTGTTATTTTTAAGTTAGTTTGTGAATGCACATCCAAGTATGCCTGCATGTTCATTAGAAGATACATCATTATACTTGTGAATTAATAGGAAGGTTATCAGGGAAGATAATTTTTGTATGTGGAAGATGCCCAGGATCTGTAAAAACTTCAGAGACTCAGGAAATTGATTCTCTCAGATGTCCTGGTGGCTCATTAGAGGTAGTAGATAATTTCTGCTACCTTGGGGACCAAATTAGTAGCGAGGGAGGATGCACAGAGAGTGTGATAGCTAGAATAGAAAGAGGAAATTTAGAGAGCTGTTACCTCTCTTGGCCATGAAAGGTTTCTTTCTCCAAGTGAAAAGAAGATTGTATGATGCATGTGTACAGACAGCAATTCTACATGGTAATGAGATGTAGGCCCTGGATGCAGAGGGCATGCAAAGCTTAGAAAGGAATGAGGCTAATATTCTCCACTGGATGTGTAATGTAAGTATACATGTTCAACAGAGTGCTAGTTTGGTTATGTGATGTGAATGGATGCCAACAGCTCCATAAAGAAGTGCCAGTCTCTCAAAGTAGATGAAAGTGGGAGACCCAGGAAGACATGGGCTGAAGTACTGAAGAACAACCTCATGATGCTGAACATTTCAGGTGAGATAACAAAAGGCCAAGATGCCTGGCGCCTTACTGTACCAAGAAAACCCATACTTCACAGCAGAAGTGTTAAGACCAGTCCCTCTAGTGGTGTAAAACACTTGTGGCGGCACCACATAAAAGTATTCATGCAGTGCCACATAAAAGTGCCCATGCAGTGTCACATAAAAGTGCTTGTGTAGTGCTATGTAAAATTGTCTGTGTGGTGCTATCTAAAAGTGCCTGTGTGGTGCCATGTAAAAGTGCTTGTGTGGTGCCATGTGAAAGCACATGTGTGGTGCCATGTAAAAGTACACATGCACTGCCATGTAAACGTGCCAGTGTGATGCCACATAAAATGCCCGTGTGGAGACATGAAAGCACCTGTGTGGTGCCATGTAAAAGCACTTGTGCAGTGTTACATAAAAGTGCTCATGAAGTGCCACATGAAAGCCTTGTGCAAGGCATGTGAAAGCACCTATATGGTGCCATGTAAAAGCACCCAGCACACTCTGTACAGTGATTGGTGTTAGGGAGAGCATCCTGCCATAGAAACCATGCTAAATTAGACTGGAGTCTGGTGCAGCTCCCCAGCTTGCCAGCTCTGGTCAAACCATCCAACCCATGCCAGCATGGACAAACAGATGTTAAATGATGATGAATTTTAAATGTGGATATCACACAAGTACTAAATTAACACACAAGTACTAAATGTGGATATCACACAAGTACTAAATTAACACACAAGTACTAAATTAACCGACTATTTATGGGGCTCTGCCTGACAACTAAGTGTTTAATGTGTGTTTCTGAGAGTAGAGTTCTCATTTCAATTACACACGCACACACACACACACACACACACACACAGATGCACACATGACATACAGACTTGAATAGTAATTCTGAGTTTGATTATAAGAATAAATACTTTGCTTTTAGAACAAAAATATTTATTTTCTAAAAGCAATTACAGAGAACTGTGAAAGTAAAAAGCAATCATGTTTAAAGCAATATTATTATGCTATACAAGTACAGCTTAAATGAAGAGACTTGAACATAAAATGAAGCCACATACCGAAATAAATACATAATTATATTCTATATCATCTCCAGACATAATTGTTTTTCCTGCAGTTAAATGATTATAGACTGCTTAGTGAGATATATTACAATTTTACTGTTTATGTACACACTCTTGGGAGTGAATTCGCAGTATAATCAGATCAGTGCTTGACTTACTACAGTCAGAGTTTGATTTCTGTCAAAGTCAACTTTGTTTTTCTACATTTTGGGGTCAGTAAACAAAATACCAGCTCAAGGCAGTGGATTAGTGGGATCGTTAGAACATCATACAGAATATCTTGTGATGCTTATTCCTGTTCTGTGTGGTTTTGAGTTCAAGTCCTGCTTTCTGTCTCTGGAAATAATGACACTTCAGATCAGTTGAAGAAGGAAATCTCCAACATTAAACACACTGCCAACAAGCCACCAACTTGTGCTATATAAAATTTACACATGAAACGTCAATCAACCAGTGTGTGTGTATGTATGTATGTGTGTGTGTATATATATATATATATATATATATATATATATATATATATAGAGAGAGAGAGAGAGAGAGAGAGAGAGACAGACAGATACACATATTAATGTTTGTTTTATGTGTCAAGTTATAATAAAAACAATTTTACATTAAACTGAAGGATTACTCTATACATTTTGTAGAAAACATATTTAGTCTGATGAAGGCTAAGCAAGTCAAAACTTTGAAATCACTGTCAACACTATTCCTTTAAAAGAATAGTGTGTGTGTATATATATATATATATATAATGTCATAAGATATCTCCATGACCCCCACACCTCTTTCATTCAATGACTATGGAACCTCACCACCCTTCTCTGTTCTCTCTCTCTCTCTTACGTTCCTTTCCTCCACTAATCCTTTTTCTTTCTCCAGTTCAACCAATACTCCCTCCCCAATAATGACTTCTGTCCTACTACCAGCCTCACACAGCTATAAATTTATTCTTCCCATTATACTTTACCATCTCTCATTACCTTGCCTAAAATCATTATTCTGTCTTTCTCCCACTGCAAATAAGTTCATAGTATTCACCAAACAGTGCTAAAGTAGCTAATCATATTATGTAAGTCCATTCAGTTCTGTAAGTTGGCAGTCATAGAGGATGTACAATGCATTCTGCAGAAGAGTCTATGATTACATGGTCAATTGTTTTGGGCATTGATAAGATGGTGTTCAGGCTGGTAGGTGCAACTCATAATCCAAGATTATATATATATGTTAAATGATGATGATGATGATATATGTGCCTTATTGTTCCTAGTAGTGCTCGTATCTTTGTCTAATGAAGTGAGCATGGAGCACAAGTAATATTATCATCATCATCATTCCATGCTGACATGGGTTGGACAGTTTAACAGGAGCTGACAAGCTGGAGAGCTTCCCAGGCTCCATTTGTCTGTTTTGGCATGGTTTCTTTGGTTGGATACCCTTCCTAATTCCAACCACTTTACAGAGTGTACTTGGTGCTTTTAACGTGGCACTAGCCCAGGTACTTATATGTGGCACCAGTACAGGTGTTTTTTGTAAGACACCACCACTCATGAGCCTGCAAGACTAGGCTCACATAACCATTAGTTATATTCATGATATGTCTGAAACAATAAAAGAATATTGAATGTAAACAAGTTTTCATTGCATTATGAAATTAACAATCTAAGGCAACAAGCTGGCAGAATTGTTTGCACACCAGACACAATATTAGTGGCTTTTTGCCTGTGTTTACATTCCAAACTCAAATTCTGTCAAAGTTGACTTGGCTTTTCATCCTTTTGGACTCATTATAACAAGTACCACTTGAGCACTGGGGTTGATGCAATCGACTGGTTCCTCTCACCTAAAATTTCAAGCTTTGAGCCAATAACAGAAACGATTATGACATTCACAGTCCAATGTTCAAACAGAAAATTTAGTTAAATCAACTAAGTCTGTGTGATCACTTTGAGTTCATCCATGGTGAACACTAATAGAGGTTGAGCAAATGAACAGACAAACCATTGACGATCAGGATCAACTAGTTCAGTTAGCAAAATGTAGCTATGATCTGTAGCTGTGGCATGCACAGATGAGATATTTCAGCTAGCAAAAGACTAAAGTGACTTCAATCCAGACTGGACATTCATGCCTCATCACTCAATTGAGACAGCTGAATTGAATGATGTGTAATGTTTATCACCACTTCTATATGGCTGTCCCATAGATTATAGAGGTTTTCTAACTGGCTACTTTGCTTGTGTGTGTGTGTGTGTGTGTGTGTGCATGTGTGTGTACGCATATATGTGTGTGTGTGTATATATATGTATGTGTGTATGTACTTGTTGGTGTATATATATATATATATGTGTGTGTGTATGTATGTGTATTTAGAGTTGCAAAAAAGTAATGTCTTATTTTCAAGCAAATAGCAATTGAATAGGGTCCATGTCAAACTATTGGAGACTTATCATGGAAGTCAAAAAACCGTGGTCCACTGTGCAAGATCGTTGCATGTAGATTGGGAAAGTGTTTAGAGAGAAGTGAGTTCACAAGCTGTCTCCTGAGAATAAAGCAGTGTGTTCAGCAATTTACCAATCAGAAATGAAGAAACCTCATTTCTTAATGAAATTCCAACAGGTCATAAGAAATGGATAATCAGTGCCAACAATAAACATAAGAAGCAGTGGCTTTTGCCAAATGAAAATCCAGTTCCAACACTCATATTAGATCTACACTGAAAGAAGATTTTGCTGTGTTTGGTGGAATACAATAAATATTGTTCCTTTGAATTATAAGAACAAAGGAAAGTATCTCCACAGAACTATGTTGTCATCAACTTGAACATGTCAATCAAGTTTTGCTCAAAAACCAACCAAGACTAGTCAACAGAATGGAAATCATCCTGCATCGTGATAATGCAGTGGAGATAACAAAGGAAAGATAAATTCATTAAGCTGCAAAGCACTGCCTGGCACTTCCTACTCACCAAACCAAGCACCATCAAATTTTCACTGATTCAGATCACTTGAATACTTTATCAGTGGAAAAAAACTCGGAAGCAGGAACAATGTCAAAACAGCACTCCAATCATTTTCTTCTTCTAAAGAACCTGACATTTTTTTACCTGAGAAACCAGAAAGGTGGATTCAAGGTGGGAAAATATTGCTAATGGTGGTGATTATATTTTGAATGAATAAATATTTTTATATGTTTTATGCTGATTTGAACTCATTACATGTAATGTAACATTACTTTTTGGCACCCCTAAAATATATATATATATATATATGTGTGTGTGTGTGTGTGTGTATGTACCTGTGCACGTCACGTACATGCATGTATATGTATGTGTGTGTGTATATGTGTACCTGTGCACGTACATGCATGTATATGTACGTAAGTGTGTGTGTGTGTGTGTATATATTTATATACATACATACACATAGCAGGCTAGCTGCGCAATCAGTCTACATCTCCACTACTCCTGTGTGATGCAGTACTGAGGTAAACTAAATATCCATGTTTTTCAGGTATTTCCAATCTTCCACTGGTGCTACTAAACATTGTACTGAGTCTTGATACTAGTATGCCTTCAGTCAATTTTGGTGAGATGCCTGCCATGTTTCATTTGGTTTCAGTTTCATGCTTTTTTTCTAACATATTCTTCCATTTTAACCTATTTTAACAATTAATTTCAGTGCTTATTGTAAAACTACTAAATTTATTTGCTTTATTAGGTTCTATGCAAATGACTGCATGTCTTCATTAGTGTTATTTTGTTACCTTTAAGTTTCTTTCTGTTAATTATCTTTCTTTTCTAAGAGCCTACTTGCTTTATTTTGCTCTAAACAAGTTTCTCAAAATTCACTTTGAGAAAATTATTCAAAGGTAAGATTCTTTAAGAATCAAAGCATGAGTGTGGGCATTAGCTGCAACCATAACCCGTTATGGTCCATATATTTGGTGAAGAAATGGGTTTCTATGTAAACTGGTGTTTATCAACCTAATTCTTGTTTCCTTTCTGCAACTGACACTGTACTTAAGGAGAAGAAGTGTTACACAAAGATCTCCATGTTCTGTGCACAGAACATGGTGTGCTTAATTTTCCTTTCATGGCTTTGAAACTTGCTGCTTATGGCTGGATAATCAGTGTTGTATCAAACTATCTAACAATTTGTGTCTGAGAAAAATATATATATGCATCACACCAACTACGTGAGGCAGTGTAGTCTTTTATCCTTTACTTGTGTCAGTCATTGGACTGTGGTCATGCTGGGGCACTGTCTTGGAGATTTTTTTTTTTACTTTTAGTTGAATGAATTAACTCTAGTACTTATTTTTTAAAGCCTAATACTTTTTCTGTTGGTCTCTTTTGCTGAACCAATTAAGTTACAGGGATGTAAACACACCAGCATGGGTTGTCAAGTGGTGGTGGAGAACAGACAGAGATTAAAAGACACACGCACACATATAATATACACAATGTGTCTTACAGTTTCTTACAGTGTCTTACAGTTTCCATCTACCAAATCCTCTCACATGGCTTTGGTTGGCTTGAGGCCGTAGTAGAAGACACTTTCCCAAGGTGCCATGCATTGGGAACCTTATGGTTGGGAAGCAAGCTTCTTATCACTTATCACAGAGCCACACCTATAACAAGGTGCTGTCCTCTATATACAGAACTTGCCATCCCCAATAGTTTGGTCATGCATGTCAACATTTGCCAGACACCTTTATTTTTATTGCTTTCAATTTGCTTCCCACCTCACCCCTCATCCCCAATGCTTGGGCTGGTGGAGCTGCTTTGGTTGGTGACTGCAGATTTTGTATTGAACTCTAGCTACAACATGTACTAATGGAATGTGAATGGGTATGAAAAAAGGTATGAACTGGCCACTATATTACAAGGGTAGATAGCTATTCAAAAAATAGCCTGCAAAGTGAATACTAGTGTGGGTACAAGTGACTGAAGTATTAATTATAATTGGTACAATTATTATAGTATAGTATATGGTATAATTATTAATTGGTACAATTATTATAGAATTATCATTGGAGAACATGAAAACTGGCTTGCTACTTATAATAATGATGATTCTGATTTAACCCTTTAGCATTCAGATTACTCTGTCATATATAATGTTTATTTATTCACATTGTTTTAAATGAATCATGCATTGTGTTGTAGCTTCCAGATGTCAATGATGTGATTGTTTATTTTTACAATGACATTGTATGGTAGGTGTGCAAAGCTGAACATGGGCCAGTTTGAACATAAAACAAGTACAATATTTGGGCCAGATATGGCCAGTTTAAATATAATGTACAAGACCAACAGTTTTGAAGGAAAGGAGTTGACTGATACTGTTGGCCCCAGGATGAAAGGCAAAGTCAACCTTGATGGGATTCGAACTCAGAATATAAAGAACTAGAAAAATTACAGCAAAACATTTTTTCTGATTCTCAAATGATTCTGCTAATCCACTACACTAATAATAATCCTTTCTACTATAGGCACAAGGCCTAAAATTTGGGGAAAGGAGACTAGTCGATTACATTGACCTCAGTGTTCCACTGGTACTTATTTCAACAATCTGGAAAGGATGAAAAGCAAAGTCAACCTTGATGGGATTCAAACTCAGAACGTAGAGACAGATGAAATGCCACCAAGCATTTTGTCTGGCATGCTAACGATTCTGCCAGCTCTCTGCTTTAACACCAATAATAACAATTATTATTTCAAATTTTTGCCACAAGGGTAGCTTAGGGGTGGGAGATGAGTCAATTACATCGACTCCAGTGTTCAACTGGTACTTATTTTATTGACCCTGAAAGGATGAAAAGCAAAGTTGACTTTGGTAGTATTTGAACTCAGAATGTAGCAATGGGCGAAATACCGCTAAGCATTTCGCCTGGTGTGCTAATGATTTTGCCAGCTTGCTGCCTTAGTAATAATAATAATAATAATAATGATGATTTCTACTATAAGCTTAAGGCTTGGAATTTTGGTGTGAGGGGTATAGTCAATTACATTGATCCCAGTACTTGATTGATACTTATTTTATTAACCCCAAAAAGATGAAACGTAAAGTTGAGCTTGGTGGAAATTGAACTCAGAACAAAAAGATGGATGAAATACCTTTAAGCATTTTGTCCAGTTTGCTAACAATTTTTCCAGCTCACTACCTTAATAACAATAATAATAACAATGATAATGACAATAATGATAACAATTAGTGGGACCTGTGAATATTTCACGGAATTAATAGTGAACTTATTGGGTTATTCCTGAAAACTTTACCCAAAAAGCTTAAAAGTGTAGCTTGTGTGGTGTATCGAAAGATAGTTGCTCATCTGCTATTCATTGAAAAGTGAAGGAAATTGGAATACGATGATTACTTAATGCACTTTATATATCCATATATATATACTTTATGTACAAGTTTATAAACTTTATACACAGCACTCATTAAATAAATATTCACTCTTATTTTTCCTTCCTCCCCCCACCATAAACAGAAAAAATTACATTTTAAAATTTACTTAGTCACAATTTTATATCTAGATAACAAAAATTTTATTGTAAGAAAAATAATTTTATATGTAAAATATAAGGGTCACGAGGGTAAAAGTTTAATGCACGTGGCATACTCTGAAAACCACAGCATTGATAACTTATAAGCCAAGGCGATGGATCAGAGCCAAGACATATTTCAATTTGCATACATCTTTCAATCCAATACTTCTTTGCAGACTATGTTCTTCATGTAAGTTCTCTCTCTTCTTTTCCCTTGTTTGTCAGTGATGGTAACTTTAACCCTCACATCAGATAATTTGTGAGCCTTTGAGAATGCAACATATAGCTGACCATGGCCAAATACACGTTCAGGCAAGAACATCCCCACTTTATCAAATGTCTTCCTTTGTGATTTATTGATAGTCATTGCATATGACAGGCAAACAGGAAACTGGGATGCACATGTATTAAGTGATAGGTGATATAAAAAACTTAGTTCAGTTTTTAAAAAAAATTACTTTTCACTATGCACTCACCATTGCCACCTCCACCACCACTGCCATCATCATCATCTCTCTCTCTCTCTCTCTCTCTTTCTCTCTCTCTCTCTCTCTCTCTCTCTCTCTCTCTCTCTCTCTCTCTCTTCCTTTCTTTAATCTCACCATCAGAACATCACCCCTCTGCTAAAATTATATTCCTAACTCTCCTCTATATCACTACTTTCAACTAACTTTTTTAACCATGTAATAAATATTACATTCCCCCTACCACATATTATGGATGCTTCTCTGTCCATCTTTCTCTTTCCCTCTTTCTCTCTCTCTCTCTCTCTCTGCCTCACTCTTTGCCTTTCTTCAACGAATCATGTGAAAGCGTTACAATTACATTCCCTCTACCTTACATCATGGACGGTTCTCTATCTCTCTTTTCTTTCTTTCACTTTTTCTCTAATCATGTGAAAGTGTTATTGACAGGCTAAATAACAATGATAAGCAGAATTATTATAAGATGATGATGATGATGATTTCAAATTTTGGCACAAAATCAGCAATTTGTGGGGAAAGGTAACTTGATTACATAGACCCCTGTATTCAGCTGGTACTTATTTTATCAACCCTGAAGGGATGAAAAGCTAAGTTGACCTTGACAGAATTTGAATTCAGAATGTAGAGATAGACAAAATGCCTCTAAGCATTTTGCTTGGCATGCTAACAATTCTGTCAGCTCTCTGCTTTCCTTTAATAATGGTAATAATAACAATTATTTCTTATTTAAGCACACTTAATTTTAGCAGGTGGGATTTAGTAGATTACATCAACTCCTAGTACTTGACTGGTACTTTACTTTATCAACTCCTTAACCCTTTCGCATTCAGTTTACTCTGTCAAATATAATTTTTGCCTATTCACATTTTTTTTAAAATTAATCATCTATTAGCTGGTAAACTTCGAGATTTTGAGGATGTGGTTGTTTATTCTTAGATTAACATTGTGGGGTGAGTGTGAGAGATTGGATTTGGTCAGCTTCAACAAAAGACAGGTAAAATATTTGGGTCAGAGTTTGTATTGAACACTAGCTACAACCTGTACTAATGGAATGTGAATGAGCATGAAAATAGGTATGAACATATTACAATGCTAAAAGATTCAAAGATGAAAGGCAATGTTAACTTTTGTTTTCTGCTACAAGTTCTTCAAACATATAATACAACTTCAGTATAAGACAATACAACTTCGATGCAATACAACTTCAGGATGTGACAAAGTAAATTTTGGTAGGATATGAACTCATAGTACATTGGGATGAAACTAAATGCTGTAGACATTTTCTCTTATTTCTACCAGATCATTTACTACACTTCTTCTATTACTAGTGATGTTGATGGTTTTGGTGGTGTTGGTGTAATCATGATCATTGTACAAGTGATGGTAGTGTTGTGTCAGTAATGGTATCGTCTTAAAATTAATGCTTATAAAAGTATCCTCGTCATCATCATCCTGTTGGTTGTATAGAGCAATGTAAATAAACTAAGGTCAGCAATGTAATCAGTTAATATCTTTATCATTGCACCAAACAACAACCTTGTGATTCATATGAACAACAGTTTGTCCCTTGCATTTTATACCAATATGTATTGGGACAAATCAATGTAGTGTTATTGCTGTGAGAGTCAGTAATAATAATTGTGAAAGATATTCAATGTTTTGCATGTGGTGTAAAGTTTCAAAACACAGTTCAACCGTCTTTACTCAAAAATATTTAATAAGTCTGTTTTACAAGACAGCATAGATTTCTAACATAAGAAGAAGACATTCGTAAGAGAGGAGTATGGTCAACTGAGTTGTTTGCATTCTATTACTGGTAGTTATTTTATTGAGCTTTGAACAATGACAAATATAAAAGCACATAATGAAAAACAACAGGCCATTTTATGCTCTGATGTTTTTTTAATAAATCCACTGCCGTCTAGTTCACCAGGTTAGAATAAAAAGACACTTTTACTTGAATAGGTAGTTCATAGCTAAGGTTGATTGATGACAAACCACTTTTTGTTTAGAATTCAGATGAATTTAATTTAATTTTGTTCCTTATTTTATTTATTTATTTAATGTACAGCTTTTAATTGATTGCTTTAAAGCCAAATTCCAGTTCAGTTTTCACAAACTTCATTCCCTAATTTTCAACCCATCTTTGATAGTATCTTCATTGTCAAGGTTATACAACACCAAATATGTTTATATCAGCTTATATATCACTGCCATAGCTTACATCATAAAAAGTTGGCTTGTCACTGGACTATAAAGTACTTAGACAAGCAATTCAGAATTTGAACCAGTGATTTAAATTTAGTTTTATATTCCTGTTTATTTTTCCTTGTACATACTTTAAGTACACAGATGAAGGTAATGCTGATAAATCAGAAAGCGGTTATTATTGTTTAAATTATAAGCAAAAAGTTTTTAAGGTCAAACTATATTTGCATGACAGTATTTGATAACAAGTTACAAACTATTAACCTCACTATTATTTGGTGATTTATTGACTCAGGACTCAGCTGTCTTCTCATTATGAGAGAAATGAAATGACTTCAACTCGACAAAAGACTAGAGACACTGACATATCTGTCACAGATGTCATTTGTGAATACTGTTTAATACTTGATGTAAGACTGCTAACAGTACAGCCAACCTATGGAACAGACAGTACCATCTGAACATTGCTGATAACTTTAACAATAACATCAGTTTCTAATTACTCAACATTACCATGTCCAGAGGGGTGGGGTCAGTGTTCAATGATACCATTGAGAGGTAGGTCCTGAAACAGTGCACATTCTCTCCTGCTGATCCCATAACCTTGCTAGGCATGTGGAGCTTTCAACTGGTACCACTTGCATCTGCAGGTTGTTTGAAAAAAATCTAAAAATATATAATTACATTCTTGTTGTAATATACTTCTCTGACCCATGTATGTGCACAGTATATAATTAAAAGCTTTACATTCTAAAATATAGAACATTTCCTTTTAATGAGCTTAATCTTTATATATATATA
>NC_068983.1:120066842-120070695 GCF_001194135.2 Octopus bimaculoides | reverse complement strand
TATATATATATACAGATATAGGGCAGGGAATCGTCAATTAGTAATAAAATTAATAATTAACAATTTTGCCAAGTAGTTCAGTATGAAAAAACCTTTACCGCTTTCTGATTTATCAGCATTACCTTCACCTGTGTACTTAAAGTATGTACAAGGAAAAATAAACAGGAATATAAAACTAAATTTAAATCACTGGTTCAAATTCTGAATTGCTTGTCTAAGTACTTTATAGTCCAGTGACAAGCCAGCTTTTTATGATGTAAGCTATGGCAGTGATATATAAGCTGATATAAACATATTTGGTGTTGTATAACCTTGACAATGAAGATACTATCAAAGATGGGTTGAAAATTAGGGAATGAAGTTTGTGAAAACTGAACTGGAATTTGGCTTTAAAGCAATCGATTAAAAGCTGTACATTATTCATTAAGCAGTTACTAATCAGAAGTATATTTTTCATTCACACCATTTAAATTTTTGTTTTTATATATGGGCATTATTGGATGGATCTACAATATATTTTTCCACTCCCTTCAAGCCTGTCCCCTTTATTTGCACTGTTCCTTTTATATGGCTCAACGTGTTTATCATAAAGTAAAACAGAAAAGTCTTTTTGCATCTGTATTATTTACCAAAACAGAATATCATTACTTTCCATAAAGTAATGATATTATTCTGTTTTGGCAAATAATACAAATGCAAAAAGTTCAAACAATAGAATAAATTTTATACCGTAAGAGAGAAAACATTAGTTATCCATCAATATTATTTTTCTTGTACCTCATATCCACATGTGTGTGTGTGTTTTCAGTTCCAATATAGGTAGGATAAACAAAAAAAGTACTCCATCCAGTGAGAGAGAAATATCATTTCATGTGCACAATTACAAACGTGCTACTAATAGTTTCATGATTTAAGATACATTAAATTGACAGATCAATATAACATGCCATATATCTCCAAGCAATCTTTCAAGCTCAGTTCATAAAATTAGATGTATTTAAAAACCAAGATGCTGGTCTGTAAGAAAACATGAGAAAAAAACAAGAAAAAAGCATGAAGAAGGCTGGTGCAAGAAGCTGAACAAAAAGAAAGAAAACCAGCACCTTCATCTATTTTGACTGTAGAAATCATAATTAATGTAGCTGGTGCAGAATAATATAACAAAAAGGACGCCAAAGTCTGTAAGATAGCTATTCAATGAAGAGCAGGTGGTGTCCTCCAGTTCAACATCAGAAACTTGTCCAAGTGTTTGCAATTTTAAAAGTCATTATGCAGATCACCAGTCTTCTTTCCGACACAGTGATAAGGCCAGGACAACCTAATTGAGGAGAAAAATTACATCAGCTTATGCAAAGACAATTTTAAAAGTTGTTATGCAAACCATCAGTCTTCTTTCTGGCATAATGATAAAAATAAGGCCACTAAGTATGGAATGTGAAGGTCAAATGCACACCACATACAATTAAGTCAAGCATTGTGGAGAAATCTACACCATATATGAATGAATCAAAGAGATACAAATTATGCATCACTGAAATACCACACTTTGTTTTTAGGTTGAAGAACTCCACCACACTGCTTAATTCCAGATCGGAAATTTTTAGCAGATGCAAGATTCTTTATGTTCCACTTTTTGTATCGACCTTCTTTGTGTTTTTTTCTTCTCATAGTCCAGCATCCTGGTTTTTAAATTCATCTAACATTATGAACTGAGGCTGAAAGTTTGCTGGAGATACATGGCATACAGACATACATATATACATACATATATACATACATACATATATATATATATATATATATATATATATATATATATATAAATTTGCCAATTCAATGTATCTGAGAGCATGAAACTATTAGTAGCTCTTTTGTAATTGTGTATATTAAATGATGTATCATTAATAGCAACAAAAGCTGTATTAATACCAAAAAGTAACATCCCCACTTAACAGCAGAAGTTATTTAACACAGTAATCATGTAGTAATCATGAGACAAACCTCTCATTGACTTGTGGTGCATATAAGCACTCGTATTTATATTGCTAGCAGGAAATAATCATCTGTGATTGCTACCAGGACTACCTGATCACATGATTTCAGCCTTCTTTGGCCTTGTCAATGGTAGACGCCTGAAAGCTAGAGATAATAGCAATTCCTCCATTAGCAATATACATAGAATCTAAATGCCTAATCACTGTTGTCACAAATAGCCAGTGAATTTATTAAAAAATAATTCATAATAATTAATATGTATTAATCAATAATTAAAATATATATATATATATCTGGTAATAATTAAAATATCTGTATTAATTAATACACCCACACATGCATACGTGTGTGTGTGTTCGGGTATGTATATGTAATATTCTTTTTATTAGAAAGTTACAAAAATGATTCAAGAGCCAAGTGCTTCATGCATGGTACTTCTTGAATCCTTTGCCCTTGAATTACTTTCATAACGTAACTTTGCTAATGCATTGAATTCTATTAATCATTTGTTCTGCCAAACCTTATACAATACATGCATGCATACATACATACATACATACATACATACACACATATATATAGATAAGTCAGTAAATAGTGAGGTTGTGTTAACTGCACGTGGAGAAATAATAGGAAAATGAAAAATAATAATAAGGCAGAATGCTAAACTTGAAGCATATTTTAATAAAGATTTCTAACCAGCTTTCATTGCATAGCAAATTTTCAAGAAGAGGGAGAATGAAAATGTTTTTTACAAAGAAGTACAAAATGAAGAAAATAATATATAAAAAAAATAATATATAAAAAAATAAATATCCCAATACATTATATTGTCTTTGAGCTTTTAAAGTTCAATGGTAATTCATGTATATAATGGTTGGAAAAATAAGGATGCATGAGAATTGAGAGTTGTGTTAGGTTTAAAAAAAGAGAAAAGGGGCTAAAAGTTTGTGTTAAGGAAGTGTGGTGTCAAAACAGGAAGTGTGTGTAAGGGGAGACAAATCTTATTAGTGTTTTGACACCACACTTCCTGCATAACACAAACTTTTAGCCCCTTTTCTCAAACCTAACACAGCTCTCAATTCTCATGCATCCTTATTTTTCCAACCATTATATACATGAATTACCATTGAACTTTAAAAGCTCAAAGACAATATAATGTATTGGTATATTTATTTTTTTATATATTATTTTCTTCATTTTGTACTTCTTTGTAAAAAAAACATTTTCATTCTCCCTCTTCTTGAAAATTTGCTATGCAATGAAAGCTGGTTAGAAATCATTATTAAAATATGCTTCAAGTTCAGCATTCTGCCTTATTATTATTTTTCATTTTCCTATATATATATATATATATCTTGCCCCTCCTTAATCCTTCTATCCCTCTACCTCTCTCTCTTCTATCCCCATGTGACCGGTGTTCAGCCAAGCCTGACTTTTCTTTGTTTGACTACCATCCCGTGCAACATCTATATTCCTCCCTATCCATGTCTAACCTTATGTCCCTACCATAAGACTTTACTTCCACATACACCAGCTTAATTTAATTCGTCCTTTGTTGAAAGACATCTATTGTTATTTGCATTTGTATTTGTGTAACATTCTCCATTCTTTTTCTGTCCTTGTTTTCATATACATTCGCTGCTTTCTTCCAAGGAATCTAATGCTCTTAGCTTAGTTTTTCCTTGGGGCTGGCCAGATTGGAGCAATCTTGAGTATAACCAGCCGAAATTGCAAAGATAATCTGGAACTCAACTGAGGATAGAAAACTCCAAATGACCTATCCTTGTTTTCTCTGTACCGTCTATGTGGATGTCTTGTTGTCCCTTTTTTGTATCACCTAACTGTCCGGATGTTT
>NC_068983.1:120065294-120066832 GCF_001194135.2 Octopus bimaculoides | reverse complement strand
ATATGTGTGTGTGTGTGTAGAGTGTTAGGTGTGATGTACAGAATTAAATATTGAAAAAAAAAGTCGTCAGAATTTTGGAAAAAACTTCTTTCATTTATTTTATACTTTCATTTCCATCTCCAGTATGCATGTTTCCTTTGATTCAGGAGTTTCCTCCACAGATATGGTTTTAAGGTATTATGCTCATGTACTTCTAGAGATGTGGCTTCAAGTGAGTTTGTTCTTACTTCCTCCTTGTTGTTTGTCTCTGTTGTTGGAGCACCTTCCATATGGGTATCATTTACAGTTCTATCTGTATTTGTGAAGATTGCATCCAGTCTTGAAATAAGTAAATTTAACTTATTAGATATTTCTGTGAGAAGTTCTTCTGTATCATTGGTGTTTCTCAGCTGTGAGTCTGATAGTGTTCCATTCATTCTGGCATCTTGTACATCCAAGGATATATGTGACGACTTTTTTTTTTCAATATTTAATTCTGTACATCACACCTAACACTCTACACATGCCTCGTCCATACAACTGCCTGTATTATCTGTATCCCCTGTTTATACATGTTCATTTAATTTGTCTTTATTTATTAACTTGTTATTATTTTATATACTTTTTTTTTTGTTGTATTTAATTTAATTTAATTTTGTTAACATATATAGTTATTTAATTCCATTTGTTTATTTCTGTATTGTATTTTGTTCATATTGTTATCAGTTTATGGAGATTTTATTCTGTCATATGTTGTGGTGTATTGGGTGTGTGTGCTAGTGTTCCATTCCAGTTTCCTATTCAGGCTAGGTTTATCTTCTATTATGTGTGTAGCTTCTGCAATTTGTCTAAGCGTTGCGTCTGTTCTATGTGTGGACAAGATTTTAACTTCTATGTTGTTGAGTGAGGATGGAAAAACGAACAATGTTACACAAATACAGTAGGAATAATAATGGGATATAACAACAGATGTCTTTTGACTAAGGACGGATGAAATTAAGCTGGCGTATGTGGAAATAAGGCCTTACACCTGGGATACAAAATTTCACAGGCACAGGGAGGAATGACGATGTTGCACGCACAGCATTGCTCCTTCTTCCATCCATTTCCCTTCAAAAAAATATATAAATATATTTTTTTCCCAACTTTATTACATATTACATACTGCTCTACACAAAATAGAACCCTCTACTTTGTTTTATTCATAAGTATATCCTTGCATCAACACCTATCGAGCAAGGATATCGAAGTAAATTTTGGTACAAATATTAACTTAGTTCAAACAAGTAATTTTCTAACTCCATTAATTCTTTAACTTTCCCCTTCTAATTGCCATTTCATTTAATAACACTCTCTCTCTCTCTCTTTAGATCAACAGAGCATTTATCACCTTTATATTGTTAAACACTTGATCTCTTACTAGTACACACAAGCATCATTTACCTATATAAACATTACCATTACCTTTATTACCATACATTTATCGTGTGTGTATATATATATATATATATATATATATATATATATATATATATATATATATATATATATATATATAT
>NC_068983.1:120039256-120063288 GCF_001194135.2 Octopus bimaculoides | reverse complement strand
ATATATATATATATAGTGTATATATATATATATATGTTGTCTATGTATTACTAAATATGCTTCCATCTCATAACAAGCAATTATTTATTTCAGAAAGACAAATTATTAGCGTTATAGAATATTAAATATGAGGCCGTGAAATTGTGTGACTTTATTGTCTTACTTTTCCTCGTTATATTAGTGCTATATATATCTCCAGCACTAGAGAGATTGTCTTGCCCTTGATAAGACGTGATTAAAAGGTCTTCGCAGCCCAAACACTGTTTTGTCACATTCAACAACTACTTTACAAGCTATACTTGATGCATCGTGTATCTTGGCTGCAGCATGGATCGAGCTGCCTCAAACTCCATATGACTAAAGATTTTTCACTATTGTAAGACATGACTACTCACACAATACAAATATTAATACACTATATGTATTAATATTTAAGCGGCAAGTTTTAATATTATATTTACTAATATTTAATATAAAAGGCATTGAGCTGGCAGAATCATTAGCACGCCAGGCAAAATGCTTAGTGGCATTTCGTCTCTCTTTACATTCTGAGTTCAAATTCTGTCGAAGTTGAGTTTGCTTTTCATCCTTTTGCTCTGAGGTCTCTGCAATTTATTGTACCCCCTTCCCCGAAATTGCTGGTTTTTTGTGCCAAAATTTGAAACCAATATTAATACATTCACCATTATCAACATTTAGTGGCCATTTTCTATGCTGGCATGGTTGGACGGCTTGACAGGAACTGGCAAGACCAGGGGCCACACCAGGTTCATAGTCTGCTTTGGCTTGGTTTCCACAGCTGAATGCCCTTCCTAATGCCAACCACTTAACAGAATATGTTGGGTCTTTTTAACATGACACCAGCACCAGTGATTTTTGCATGGCACCAGCAGCCACACCAATGTTTTTTTATGTGGCGCCTTGGATTTAGGATCTCAATACTGTGTTGATAGGTGAGTCTGTTTGAGTACAGCAATGCATCACAGATCTCGGTCTTCTGTTATCTCTATTAACATTAATACATTATATTAAATATTGCTCACTGAAATAAGTGAAATAGTTCTCCATCAGTAAAGCCATTGTTTGTTATAGTATTCATGTATTCAATTAATATCTTCTCATTACAGTTTGTCCAGCATTCTCTCCACCTGCAACAACTGTCTTCTTAATAATTCTCATATTTGAAGGAATTTTATTTGGCATCTTCACAGCTATAATGTTTGGTTCACAGCTTTCTGCTATATGCACGGATGAAACAGTAAGTTCAAGCTAGTTTTCAACTCTTTATCTTTTCATTTAATAATCATTTTATTGGCATGCTAGAGAGGTCCATGATATCATCATCGGTTTAGTTTTTCCGTGCCCACATGGGTCAGACAGATTTTGTTGAGGCAGATTGTTTCTATGACTGGATGCCCTTCCTGTCATCAACCCTCACCTGTTTCCAAGCAATGTAATATTTACCAATGACAAGACACAGAAGATTGGGAATGAAGAACACTGCTTTCATGATGGTGACATTCATTTACAACTATCATGCAATGTCAAGACAATGGGACAGTAATACATGCACGATGGGCTTCTTTCAGTTTCCATCTACCAAATCCACTTACAAGGTTTTGGTTGGCTTGGGGCTTTTGTTGGAGACACTTGCCCAAGGTACCATGCTGTAGGACATCAATCTGTATTCGTTGAACCACCAAGTTAAGGGACATAAAAGGCCACAACACCAGTTTTTCAACTAGTGTAAATGTGTACAGATACAGATGCTGTCACACTATATTTATACATGTACACACACACACTCACATATACACAAACATGCAAGCACATAGATGCAAAACAAGATGGAGAAAACGGTACTCAAATACCAAAGGTAGAATAAAATATAGTGTTTTATTGAAGCTGAAAAACTTCACAAACTGTTACTCAGAGTTTTGTGTAACTGATCATCAGAAAAAGTGATCTTTTAGTTAATTTCTGTTTGTTGATCAATGAAATACTATAAACTGTCATCTTTATTTATTATCATGTTAATGTCCATTTTACTATGCTCACATGGGCTGGACAGAATTTGGTAAGCCAGATTTTCTATGGCCAGATGCCCTTCATGTCGACAGCCTTCACCTGTTTGCAATTAAGGTAATATTTCTTCATAAGTGGTCATGTTTTCATGGAAGATTGGAAAAGAGCACTGCTTGTATGACAGTAGTAATCATTTACAATTATCATGCAATTTCAAGACAAGAAGACACACGTGTACACACACACACGTATTTTATATATAAAGGCACAGGTGTATCTGTGGTTAATTCATTTAACTAAAAGTTCTTCAAGGCAGTGCCCCTGCTTGGCTGCAGTCTAACAACTGAAACAAATAAAAGATTATATATGAAGGGGTTTCTTTCAGTTTTCTTTCACTAAATCCACACACAAAGTTTTGGTCAGCCCAGACTGTAGTAAAAGATACTTGCCCAAGGTACCACTCAGTGGAACTGAACCCAAAATCATGTGGTTACAAAGTGAACTCCTTAACCATGCAACTATGCTTGCACAATGTAGCTATCAGTTTTTGTTGCATTTATGCTAGATACTATAATAATATATAATATGGAAGTCAAATTAATGTAGGAGACTCTATACAATAGCTTTGTTAGAAATAGTAGCCAAATCTTCCTCAAGTCACACCTAGCAGTCTTAAAGAAAAAGGTAAGAGTTTAGGGTTAAAAAAAAAGACTGCATGATCAGGCTGAATAACAACAATAAATAAATATTGTTTCAGGTATAAATTTTGATTTATTTGATTTCTTGGGGAGGGAGACAGGCTTTCCCAGATTTTTTTTTTAAAGTATGCAATAAAGTCATTGTATCTTAAAATTAATTACCTGTAGGGATACCATATTTCATTATGCAACCATAATATTCTACAAAGTATATTAAATGCTTTATAAGTCAATACTGTGTTAGCAATGCTATTAAGATCATCTCTATAGATTTTCTATAGAAATTATAGCCAGTACTGATTTATTACGACATTTTGTATCCAAATATGTCTAATGTAAACAAGTGTGATCAAAGATGAGAAAATAGGCAATCGGTGTATCTGCATATTTCAGGAGTTTTTGCTCCTCCTTCAGCACCAAGCCATTAACCATCCACAAACTTTTTGCTGGTACATGCAAGGAATTAATATGTACCAGCTGCCAGGAATGTGTTTAATATGTAAAATTGGTATATCCAGTAATGTTACATCACTATATTTAGTGGCTGTGGAGGCACAATGGCCCAGTGGTTAGGGCAGTGGACTCGCAGTCATAGGATCGCGGTTTCGATTCCCAGACCGGGCGTTGTGAGCGTTTATTGAGCAAAAACACCTAAAGCTCCACGAGGCTCCGGCAGGGGATGGTGGCGAACCCTGCTGTACTCTTTCACCACAACTTTCTCTCACTCTTACTTCCTGTTTCTGTTGTACCTGTAATTCAATGGGTCAGCCTTGTCACGCTGAATATCTTCGAGAACTACGTTAAGGGTACACGTGTCTGTGGAGTGCTCAACCACTTGCACGTTAATTTCACGAGCAGGTTGTTCCGTTGATCGGATCAACTGGAACCCTCGACATCATAAGCGACGGAGTGCCAACAACAATATTTAGTGGCTATTTAAGCAATGAGTTCCTGGATGGTTAATAGGTTGGATATGGTGCTAAAAAAGGAGCAAGAACTCTTGAAATATGGCATATACACCCATTACCTATTTTTCCATCTTCGACCACATTGTCGTTTACATTAGATGTATGGGATAAGAAACATCATAATAAATTACTGTTGGCTATAATTTCTATAGAAAATCTATAGAGGTAATGTTAACATGTGTCTTAGAATACATTTGCTTTCACTGTTTTATATTATATATGTATTATTGAGTGAAGTCTTTCATCATACATTTACTACCAGGCTACTGATAGTCTACTTCATTGTATTATAATCAGACACTCTCAACTACCCTATTGGAGGTACAGTGAAGTATGGTATCAGTGACCAGCTAGGAGATTTATGATGAAAGACATTTCTGCCTCATTACACACACACACACACAAATTTTTTTTTTAATTTTTAATTTTTTTTTTTTTTTTTGGAATAGTAGGTCTTGAAGCACACAAAGCTATATATAATAGTGGCATGTTGGGTTGAAAATCCCTTTTGAATAGAAAAAATTGAAGACTGCCCATCAGTAATGTGTGTGTGCCTGTGTATATTAAATTTCTTTTCAAATTGCACATGCTCTTTTAAACCTCATTATCTCATACAAAGTTGCTAACACACCATGTTGACATTACTGGCTTCAGAAATATTGAAATAAATTTAATATTCCAACCAAGAAACCCTGAGTAGCTAAATTTCACATACTTTTTATGTTGTTGTTTTTTTTTGTTTGATTTGTTTTTTAATATCTTTAGTCTCTTAATTGACTGACTGTTCTACTACTTGTTGAACTTTATACTGCACATGTAGAAATATGTGTGTGTATTACAAATAAAGTACAAGTAAATATAATGGTGTGCACATGGTTTAATCACTGTAATGACTGCCACTGTAATTATTTTAGTTCAAATGCATTATCTCAGATAAAGTCATTGCCAGGCAAATAAAATTCACGAAATTGAAATTGATTGATCCAATAATGCCATGTTCACAGAGTTCTGATATAAGACAGAAATATGTTCTCTAATGTTTTTAGCAACTCTAGATTGTTTTGAAGTTAGTCTCCTACTACTGTTTTGTCATCTCAAAATAAGATAATATTGAAGAACTATTGTAAATTTATTTATGATTCTTACGATGATAATTGAATCTCCTTGCAGGGTATAGAACAGCTAAAAAAAGAACAAGCCACCTGGGAGCGGAAATCTCGTTGGTTAAGCATTAAGTCAGTATTTGGTCATCCATTTGGTTTGCATTGGTTCTCACCATTTTCCAAGCCTCTTGGATATAAACTCCTACATGAACAATATGCCGTCTAGAGCAAAACTGTTTATCGTTGTTTTGTTTTGTTTATTTGTTGAACTCCAGCTAGCCACCCTGTGTCAGTGTGACTAGCCATGAACTTGTGATGTCATCTGTTCAAACAACAGCCATTTTTTTTATTGGAAACTGAAAACTGGATCTCCTTTGTATTTTTCCACCACCCAGGTGCTTTATAAAAGACAACCTGATGGTTCTGTTGATTAGAACATGTACTCATGTGCGTGAAGTACATATTTCAGTGAAACTATAAACAAAGTAACATAAAAACTTCTCCAGAGACAACATCAGTTGTCAATCAGTTTTAATTTCAGACTACTTCTCAAAACTACTTCTACAGGACCATACAAATTACGAAACATCTACACCAACCAAACACAAACTTCAAACTTGAGATCATGCCTTACAATTTACTT
The DNA here is from genome assembly GCF_001194135.2 of Octopus bimaculoides. Classification (NCBI taxonomy): domain Eukaryota; kingdom Metazoa; phylum Mollusca; class Cephalopoda; order Octopoda; family Octopodidae; genus Octopus; species Octopus bimaculoides. Next base: position 120,057,851 of record NC_068983.1, on the reverse strand, counting down.
TTCTCAATGTTGCTTAATATATATATGTATATTTGTGTACTCACGCACACACATACTTACGCAAAATTGGTTACATATATTCTACCACATATACTGTCATTTTTCTACTTTTCCACAAAGTCTGCTTTTATTCCTCTCATCTCTAAGAAACATTTAATTTATTGAAGAGCATTTTGTCTGTGCTTGCTGTAATTTTTTCCAACATTTGACCCTAACTTTTTATGTAAGTTAAAAGACAAAGTTGATATTGAAATATTCATACACCTTATGTCTGGACTCCAGAGAACTGTTATTACTTGTTCTGTAATTTATCCTGTCATATTTCAAATGGTTCTCAGTTCAACTATTCTAGCAAGACAACAAAAAATATGCCACTTCAGTTGTAATAAAACAGTCACATCAAGTGATGTTGTTGCCTGTTACCAAATCAAATTGTCAATTTCATTTAACAATTATTTTCACATTTGTTTTTAATTTACCTTTTTATTGTTGACATAGAAAGTTTTAATTGCTCAACTAATCATTGGATTTTATTTTTTTTAAAACAATTTTAGCTAATGCTTTGTAGCTATTCATTTTTATCTTCTACTTACTGTTTTCAGTTGGATCCACTCTTATATATTCATCATTCCACAGGAAGTATGTACATTTTCTAGGTACAACTTTCAAACGCATTCAGTCAAGGCAATTTTTTTTTTAAATGCCTTTTTTTTTAACAAATGCCTATGGACAGTTAATTTTTTAACCAAGTGATATTTTTTTAATGGCTTGGTACTAAAAATTTATTTTGGATGGTTTAAATAGCAATTTGGAATTTGTGGATTTTGAAAGTAAATTAGAAAAACATAGGTGTGCTTGATTGAATGAATGACAGTAGATGGGACTTGAAGAGCTTTGAATGTGCTTGTTTTCCACCTGAACTATTGATTACTTGCTGGAATATTTTTTTAGTCACAGTTAATATTCTGCCCTGTCTGTGAATAGTTTATTTTAGAGTACGGCTGTGTATTCTAAGCTGATCATCTCTGTATCATCAGTGTACATGATATAGTGACTACTAATCGAACATAGTCTTTATGACAAACTTAATGGCCAACACACCCTTACTGTGACATGTACTGACTTACTCAATCTCCAGTAACGTAATCTCTATAGTGATCACCGCCAAATGAACATCCTCAATATGATAGCTTCTGAATTAACATACCCAACAATGTGACCTCCATATCAACATAGCCTCGTTGTTGATAAGTTCTCTGTGTATGGTTAAAGTCATTGTTTAGCTGTTGAATTTAATTTTTGAAAATTTTTGTTTGTTTGTTTTTTTTTGTTTTTTCACCATTGGAAATGTTATTTTTACAGGCAGATGTTTTAAATATTATGTTATTTGTGTTATAAGCTATTGGGAGCTATGTTAACTCTGTTACCTAGGCACATTCCGCTGAGGTGTCTTAAATATTAAGTTATCTGCGTAAAACAAATCAAGTTTGTATGTAAAACTTTGATTAGTAAAGAACAACAACAAAAAGTATTTAAAAAAAAAACTATAGAATAATTGGGCAGGAGATGCTTAATTCTTTCAATGTTGAGGTCAGTTCATGTAAAAATTTTTATCAAGCTTGTCTACAGGATCAGTAGCGTGGGTGAGAGAAATATAAAAAATCTTTTCAGGAAATTATCAGCTTTTACTTTCTGTTACTTAAGCATGCATGCTGCAACAGCTTTGCAAGGCTTTAGAGGAATGTACCTACAACACCCCTGCCCTTCCTTTTTCAATATTGTCTCCCAGTTGTGCCATGTGATATAATTACAGTCAACATCAACTTCTAGTATATTTTTTAATGTAACAACTATGTTGAAAAACAAACTTTTATTTTTCAGTTATTAATTTTATTACACTTGAATATTTTTCTGCCCTTGTTATGTAAATGTTTTTTTTTTTCCAACATCATCTTCATCCACATCAGCAGCAGCACATGTCAACACAAACCTATCTTATTTAATAAAGAATATTCCATTATTTCAAAACTCTTCATTATACTGAAATCAGCATGTCTTACAACGTATGCTACTTTTTGTTCTGAATATTGGAAATCAAGTATATATATATATATATATATATATATATAGACAATTAAGAATCCTTTTAATTTAAAGAACATGAATTATGTAAAAAAAAAAAAAACGGTTGCATTCAGGAGATTGTGTGCGTGTACAAATAGGTACTGTCATGGTTGTATAATGTACTTTGCAACTACATGGTTTTGAGGTTGACCTCACTGTACAGCACCTTGAAAAAGCATCTTATCATAGCCTCAAGTCCACCAAATTCCACTTATGAGGTATAGGTTGAAGAACTGTGTGGAAGACCATTGTATTTATTTGAACATGTTTTTGATGTTGCCTGCCTGTGAAAGATTTAAATATCAGTGCTTTTCAAATGTATAGTTGTTCTGCAACTAGTTACAGACATGCCCTTGTCACTTTCATTGTCCTAAATGTAGTGAACCAATTAATGGTTCATTGTAAACTTGTAACCACCATCACTATTGTTCACAAATTGTAGTATAGTTTAAAATAAACTGAATTTGGTGGGTGAGAATTAGGTGAATTTAAAAAGGAAGCACCTAGTGGAGAAATATTAAATTAACTGGTAAACACAGATAACATTGCTAAATTAGCTGGTGGTTAATGGTAAGAAAGATATATACCAGAGGATTTGAGGCGTCAGAAATAGCCAGCCAACAAGATGAAAGTAATAGTGATGATCAGTTCATTATGTTAGCATCACATAAAATATAATGCCTGACTTTTCCTTTTTTTTTTTTTTTTTTAAATATCTATGTAAGTTTGGAAAATTTTTCCCATCATGTCAACTTTACTTTGAATTAAATTCAATATATAAAAATGAGCTGTTAATAACGGGTGAACTATAGTGTTTTAAGGATTGATACACAAAGAGCTGATACTGTTACAATATCTTACCAAGAGAAGAATCCTATTCTTGCTGCACTACTGACTCTGTGATCAAGACTAATCTTAAACTGCCTGGTCTACAAAACTGCAAATAAGCAAGACAGGGTCACAATATGTTATAAACAGCACCACTGAAGTTTTGACAAGTGTTTTGTTAGCTTGCAGTGCTAGGTTCAAATTTTACTATAGTGTATCCAGTTTAAAGAAACCTGAATATAGTATATAAAAATGAAGTTTTCAATGATGTCTTGACAACAGCAGCAAATGATTTCAAGACTGGTGGTTTATAGTGAAGAGTGTAGACTAATGGCAGAGTTAAGGAGGTACAACACAGTTGATGTAACAATGAAACTGTTCCACACCAATATTAGTGATTGTATGGTTAGCTGGCAGCATACAATAAGCCTCACCTGAATCATAGCATGTATGACTAAGTATTTTTCTTTAGTGAAGGTGCATGGCTAGAAGGTTAGTGCATCAGGCCCACAATCATGAGGTAGTGAGTTTGATTCCCAGACTGGGACTGTGTGTTGTGTTCTTGAGTAAGACACTTCATTCCATGTTGCTCCAGTATTGACTGTTGAACTTCATCCCACAAATGTAGAAATATATATTATATATGTGCATATGTATATATATACATTATAAAATAAATATAATGGTGTACACATGATTTAATGACTGCCACTGTAATTATTTTAGTTCAAACACATTATCTCACATAAAGTCATTGCCAGGCACATAAAAGACTCATCTGTAAAATGAGTTGCAATGTCACTGGTGCCAAGCTGTCTCCGCCTTTGCCTTGGATGACATTGGTAAAGGCTGGTATGCATGGGTGACTGCTGGTCTTCCATAAACAACCCGAGGAAAACTTTCTAGGTGCAATCCCATGGTGATTCATGATCAACAGGGGTCTTTACCTTTTTTATTTTGTCATTACTACAATAGATTGATTGGAAGGGGATGATCCATTTGATAGTATTTGTTGGAAGGTGTGATGTGGTATAACAAATTTACACAGAGACAACAATATAATTGAAATGAAAATTAGTTAAAAACAAGTTTATTTGCCATGAGAAAAGCTTGGCTCTGATGTTGGGCAGATAATTGTGTTGGGAGTGTATCCATTTAAGTTGAAGAAATCTTTCAGCACACTTTTTTTTCTAAAGTACGATTCTGCTCATAATGTTAGAATTTTCCACCTTCTCAGAGCACTCAAACCTATTTTATTTTTAACAAACATTTACTGATGTTGGCTGTTAAAGACCATTATTAGTTTCCTTGATCCTGTGAAAAGTCTGAGTAAAACAAAAATTCATAGGTTTCAAGAAAACATCATTTTATTGCAATGACATGAAAAACAAATGGCTGGTCTGATGTTAACTTTTTTTTTTTCTCAACATTATGGAATAAATAAACACTTTTTTTTTTTTTTTTTCCTATTTTATCTATTACAAAATATGTTAGAAATATTGTTCTTACATCTCTTTAAAAAACACCTTATGAAATTGATATTCTATATGTATAGCAGTGTGGGGGTTGTTTTTTAATTTTATTTCTTTAATTCGCTGGTAGTTCATTGGAAGACAGTAGAAAAGATGTATTGGCAAGTGCCTGAAATTGAGCCATTTTGATGTTTACCATTTTCTAGAGAAATCTCTATCAATAAGATAATGTTATAAAAATTCTCTCCTCAAAAACAAGTCAAATACATTTGATTGTAAGCAGTGATCATTGATGAAGCTTAACTTCATCACTAATTTAGTACAAAAGTAGTAAATATCCTAATTTAAATATCTTTTGTTGATGGATTTTTTTTTAAATAACAATCTGCTTGCTAACACCTTAGATTTATGTAAAAAAAAAAAAAAAAATTTTTTAAATTAAATATGAACAAGGGATGGGGAAATACCCATGTTGTAAATGTAAACAAAAAAAAAAAGATTGTTATATAATTTTTACTGTAATATACAGAGTAAAATATTGTGAAGATTTATTGATTGTTGAATCAATACACAAAGTTTGCCTTCCAAAAGTATTGCCTCAAAAATTAGTGTTTGAATGATCAGCTAAATTCTTATAGCCAACACTTCTAAAATGATAAGAAAAGTAACTTCTGGAGTGGTTTGAAGTTCACAACAAAATTATAGACTCAGAAATGATAAGGTTTTCTCAAAATAATAATAGAATCTAAAAAACAAGTTAACAATTAATCATTAGCTTTTGCTTGGTAGTTTAATATAGCAGTTTGTAGAAGATAGGGAGCTTGTTCTTGTATTAGTTACCATCAATAACTTCAAGATTACAATCACGTTTTTAAAAATAAAAAAATATACATATAAACCAATTTAGAATTGATAAACAGCAAGCTTGAATTGAATAAAGACATTTGCAAATTTGCAAGTCTATACATTTGAAACAAATGGAAATTGTAAATAAAATCAGTGGTTCAAATAATCCTCTTGTTCACCGAAAGAAGCAGTTTAACTGTGGATATATAGAATATAAGACACCAAATTGTCTTCATTGTTGAGCATGTCAGGTGGGTTTTGATTGCTGCTAATAGGTTTAAAAACTATTTTGAGCAAGTTAAAAAAAATAAGATATTTCTGAAATTTTATATATTAAAAATGTTTGTTTGAGATTAATATCCGATAAAAGCTTTGGTACAAAGTTAGAAAAGAACTCAAAATAAATGCAGTAAATATTATAAAAGAGGTGGGGGTTTTGAATGCAATAATTTTGGACGGATGTGAAGGTAGCCAGGCAAACTCTGTGATAACATCACAATAGAGTTCTATCTGTCCAGGAAAAGAAAAAAAAAATCCATGTAACTTTTTTTTCTTTTACTATTTAAGGATCAACAAAAGAGATCATGATGTAACGAGAGCCTTTTGTCGTTCTCAGTCCTTCGTGGAAATGTGTTAGACGTCCAGGATGCATTAACAGCCAACCCTTCTTTGTGTCCAGAACTTTACATTTGTAACGAATAAAGTGAACACCACCTCCCTGAAAGTAAATAAAACAAATTTATTACAGCAGCCAGCTTTAATTAAAGACAACTATGGTTAAACATAATTAACTGAACACTCAGAATCAAGTGTAGATCTACTTCCCTTGATATACCATACTTCAATTTTTCTCTGAATTATATTGTAATGTGGCAGACAGGATATGATGTGCAAGATGTAGAGTGGCCAGCCAGTAAATGTTCTCTCACCACGACACATGCTAACCCATACAAGACAGTAACAGTTTTAGTATGATCTAAATCTCAAATGGTACCTTCAGTAACAACAGATTCTATTTATCCTAATTTCAATTTCTTAGCATAAACTAATGCTTGGTCTCAGCTTGCAACACTAACTCTAACAGGTTTTGGTGATCAGCTTCTTAATTATTTCTGTTTTGCCACTTTAGTTTTATGTGTGTGTGTGTGTGTGTGTGTGTGTCATACAAGAGGGTACTGAAAAGTTCCTGGCTTTAAGAATATTGTGAAAGACCTGGTTGGAACCCCAACTTTCCAAGTTCTTTTATAGGGCTTAGAAAAACTGAAGGACCACTGCAGTAAGTGTATGAATCTGAGAGGGGAATATGTTGAGTGGAATCATAATTAACTGATTCTCCTGTATTTTCTTTTACCCAAAGCCAGGAACTTTTCAGCACCCTCTTGTACATTTGTAAACAAACATTATTGGTTATAGACTATTTGTTGTATGAATTTTTCCATGTTGACATGAATAGGATAGTTTATTTTGTTGAACACTATTTTTATGGCAGAACACTTTACTGTTAACTATCCAACAGTGATGAAGTAAGGGCACTTGTTTTATGGTAATCAAACTGTATAAGAGGCATCAGATGTGCGCAAGAGAGACGACTGCACTGGTTTGGTCATGTGATGCATATGGATGAGGACAGCTGCATAAAGAAGCACTAAGCTCTAATGGTGGAAGGGGTAAACCCAGGCTGAAGTGGTGAGAAAGAATCTTCAGCCGCTGGGCCTCACTGAGAAAATGACAAGTGACCAAGAGAGGTGGTGATTTGCTGTACTTGATAAGACACTCCAAGCTAAGTAAAATCACTGTCTTCACACATACAGGCTTGATTTTTCTCGTGCCGGTGCCACTTAAAAAGCACCTGTGCTGCATTAACACACTCATGGAATGTAAACAACACCCGCAACACTTAAGTGGTTGGTGTTAGGAAGGGCTTCCAACTGCAGAGACCATGCCACAACAGACAGCTGGAATCTGGACAGCTCCATGTCAAACTGTCCAACCCATGCCAGCATAGAGACCGATTATGATGATGATGAGGAACTGAAGCAAATGCTGTTGCTGACAGCACCAATGACTGTCATAACAATGCTTCAATTCCTGGTCATGTGATCTGTAGTCCAGATCCTTGACCTCAGTCCTTGTATCGCTATTAGGCAGAATAACCATAACTACAATAATGGTGATGGATTTAACCCTTTAGCTTTCAGATTACTTTGTCTAATGTAATGGATATTTATTAACAATATTTTGAATTGTTAATAAATAGCCATTACATTAGACAAAATGATAATGCATTATCTCATAGCCTTGAGATTTTGATGCGATTGTTTGCTTACAGAATGACATTGTAAGGCTGGATCTGACTATTTGGGCTGAGTTAAATGTTGTATGGTTAAAGCTCAGAGAAAAATAAATAACATGAAGTAAAAAGAAAATGTCTAGGGAGATTGTTTTAATCCATACAAGAAGATAAGATGAAAGTTGTTGCTGGGGTTTAAGCCTAAGTCAACCCTAATCAGCTAACCAATGATCAAAAATACTCAGGCACTTCATCTAGGATGACTTTATCTAATATGATAATCTTTTTCTGAAACAGCTGTGATTTGAAGACAATTCAGCTGCTATTTCTAAAGACCAAGTGACTATGTAGAGGCTTCCATCACTTGCTTAAGTAGAACTTGCTAATGAGATACAGCATGGCTTGGTCAGATCATTGCCATTTGTTGGAACACATTTTTACACCATTCCTACTGTTAGCTACTCAACCATGCAGTAAAGGGTACATCATTCCTTTCAGCTGATAATATAGGAACCATAACTAATTCATTGATATATGAATCAAAAACTGATATTTTTTTTTTTTGTAGAATTGTAATTTTTACAGTTTTTAATTAGCTTGTTCAATATATATATATATATATATATATATATATATACAACCAGATGATTTAATAAATTATCTTACCTCATAATCAACATCTCGTGTATTGAGGGCAATATTAATGGTGAATGTCGATGAGTCATGATGGGGTCGCAATAGTGGCTGTTCATCAGGTTTGTATCGGACAATGAAATTCATAATAGCTTGAGGTGGCTGAAGCAAGAAAAATTTTTTAAATAATTCCAATTGAAAGGTCATTAAAATGAAATAACAAGGGTAAATAATAAAATGGTTACTACTTAGAAGTGGACCAGTTAAAACATTTCACATCTCTCACTTGCAATCACAGAGTGACTAGTTCCATTGCATGGCACCTTGGGCAAGTGTCTTCTTTAGCCCCAGTCCAACCAAAGCCTTGTGAATGGATTTGGTAATGGAAACTGAAAGAAGCACATTGTGTGGGTGTGTATACATATATATATATCTCATCATCATCATTTAACGCCTGCTTTCCATGCTGGTATGGGTTGGATAATTTGACTGAAAACTGGTAAGCCAGGTTCTGATCTGATTTGGCAAGGTTTCTACGGTTGGGTGCCCTTCCTAATGCCCACCACTCTGAGAGTATAGTGGGTGTTCCTTACATGCTACTGGCATGGGTATATGTATATGTGTGTGCGTGTGCTTGAATATATATGTACATATATATAGATATTCATATATTTATGTGTGTGTATCTGTTTGTACCCCACCATTGTTTGACAACTGGTTGGTTTGTTAACATCCCTGTAACTTTGCAGTTTGCAATAGAGATCAACAGAATAAATATGAGGCTTTAAAAATAAATACTGGGGACGATTTGTTTGACTAAACTGTTCAAGGTAGTGCTCTAGCATGGCAGTAGTTCAATAACAAACAAGTAAAAGATAAAAGACACATATATAGAAACTACATCAACAAAAATTAAAATTTGATTCTTGTGCTTTGACACAAATCAGGATGAGCTGTTCTGATCTCCAAGACACAAAAATTACTGGGGAGATTAGGCTTTGCAAAATCATTATACAGTATTGAGTCAAAAGAGCAGAAAATAACACTTCCAAAAGACAACTTCTGCATAACTTTATTTTATTATTACGGCTTTATTTTACAGCTGAATGCCCTTCTTGTCACCAACATTTATCTGGGGTTTTTTTCAGATAAGGGATATTTTCATTCCATTTGCCTTTGAAAGTGCAAAGCTACTGAACATTTTCTATACAGGAAATGTAAATATAACATCATTGCATTGTACACAGTTTCATGCAACAAAGACAGAATGTAAACATTCACTCAGACACACATACATTATATAAATGTGTGTGTGTGTGTGTGTGTGTGTGCATATATATACACACATATGACAGGCTTCCTTACAGTTTCCGTGTATCAATTCCACTCACAAAGTATTAATATGAGGCTAAAGTGGAAGACACTTATCCATAGTGCAAAGCAGTGAGATAAAACCTGAAACCATATGGTTATAAAGTGAACTCTATATCTATACAGCATAATACTACTAATTAATTAATAAAACTAGTTCAATGATAATTTCTCACACAATCACAAGACCTGAAATTCTGAGGCCTTTTAACGTGTATAGTTAATTTGAAAGACATGGCCTTCATTGCTACACTGGTACTTGACTGGTAACTTATTAACCTTGAAAAGCTGAAAAGAAAAGTTAGCTTTGGCAGGATTTGAACTCAGACCCTTCAACATTCAGATTATTCTGTCAAATGTAATGCTTATTTATTCACTCTTTTGAATTAATCACGCATCATCTCATAGCTTTGAGATTTCGATGATGTAATTGCTTATTTTTAGAATGACACTGTAGCATAGGTGTGAGAGGTTAGATCTGGCTGACTTGAACAATACACAGGTAGAATATATGGGCTGTATATGGCCGGTTTAAATGTTAAAGGGTTAAAAGGATATCATAATACACTATAACAATGATTTGTAACTTTAACACCAGGCCTGCAACATGTGGTGACTAATCAATTAAATCATACAGGTGTAGTTGTGTGGTTAGAAGTTTGTTCCCCAATCACATGGTTCCATGTTCAGTCCCACTGTGTGGCACCTTGGGCAAGTTTCTTCTACTATAGCCTCAGGCCGATGAAAGTCTTATGAGTGGATTTGATACATGGAAACTTAAAGAAGTCTGTTGTGTGTGTGTGTGTGTGTGTGTATGTATGTATGTATGTATGTGTATATCTACATGTGTGTGTCTTTGTGTCTGTGTCCCCCCAATCACTGCTTGACAACTGGTGTTGATGTGTTTACATCCCTGTAACTTTAGCAGTCTGGCAAAAAGAGATCAACAGAGTAACTACTAGACTTTAAAAAAATAAGTCCTGGGGTTGATTTGTTTGACTAAAACCCTTCAAGGTGGTGCTCCAGCATGGCTGCAGTCAAATGACTGAAACAAGTAAAAGAATACAAGAATGAAAGAAAGAAAAACCCCAAACCTGGTGAAATTTAAAATCAATACTCTAATGCAGTCATGAACAAATGGTGAACTGCAGGACTTGCTGAATAGCACACCTAATGGGAAATAACCTTGAATTCTTTTAGTAATGTGAAATGATGAGCCACGACTCATGTGGCCTGGATGAGATGACAAAGCCTTTCATTCCTTCAGGGTCGATAAATTCAGTACCAGTAATGTACTGGGGGCAATCTAATCGACTGGCCCCCTCCCCCAAAATTTTGGGTCTTGTGCCTAGAGTAGAAAAGAATTTGCTGTGCTGGAGAAGACACATCAAAGCCAAGTGAAATCATAGTCGTGGCCAGTGCTGATGACACATAAAAGGTACCTGTGCTGGTGATACGTGAAAAGCACCCACTACACTCTTGGAATGGCTGGCATTAGGAAGGGCATCCAGCCGTAGAAACCAAGCCAAAACAGACTGAAGCTTAGTATAGCTCACCAGCATACAAGTCCCAGTCAAACTATGTAACCCATGCCAGCATGGAAAACAGATGCTGAATGATGGTGATGATATTTCTTGAAACTCTATTGATGTGAAGCTAACTGAAAACTGAGCATGGGAATCATTTAAGTAAATAAGTAATGTGCAAGTTGGGAATAATAGGACTTCAGACTGGGTTAAGAAAAGGAAAGCATTTGATTAATAATAATAATAATAATAACTGGAACTCTGTCGTTATGACAATGAGTGTTCCATTTGATCTGACAAATGGAGCAGCCTGCTTGTGAAATTAATGTGCAAGTGGCTGAGTACTCCACAGAAGCACATACCCTTAATGTAGTTCTCAGGGTTATTCAGCATAACACAGAATGTGACAAGGCTGGCCCTCTGAAATTACAAGGGCTATTCATTTTTGTCAGCTGAGTAGACTGGAGCAACTTGAAATAAAGTGTCTTGATACAATGCACTGCCAGGAATTAAACTTGTGACCTTACCATCATGAGCCGAATAGCCTAACCACTGAGTCACATACCTCCAATATTAATGATATTGTTAATATAATAATGAGCCAGGAAAACTCTGGTTCTTTTTATGACCATTAACAAGGTAAGATAGTGAGAATTGCAAAAGAGAAAACATTACCTCATTTTGATAACCTTCAAAGACCTTCTTCTGAAGAGGTGTGATATACTTGTGCAAGAAATGAAGCCATTCTTTCTCATACCCTATTTGATTCATATGAATATCAATTGTTGGGACATTTTCATATCCACCATTCAAACGTGGATCCTGCAATATGACAGCAAACAATGAAATAGACAAAGCAAACATAATATTTTCCTTAATTACAACAATACATAACAAATCAATTTATTTACCTTTGATACTTGTAATATTGACCCTTTCAACACAAGCTACCTAAATTTAATTGATGAAATTTTAAATTCAAACTATGGACTATCAAAACATCATTATTATATGAAAACTAGCGTAAGATTTCAATGTCTTTATTCAATCATAATTTATGATCATTTTGAAAATTTAAAGACAAAATATAGAATGAATTCTCATTAGAATCACAAAAGGGTTAAGCACATTCTTTCACCCTTTCAGTGATTTCAGTCTTTGCACTCGGCATGCTGGGGCATTGCATTCAATACTTCAGTTGATATAACAACACAAGTACTTATTTTTAAATCTAGTATTTTATTGATCCTATTGTTGAGCCACTAAGTTATAGGACAAACAAACAACTATAAACATGGGCTACACACATACAAACATACGTATGAGGGGGTGATGAAAAATTCTTGGCTTTAAAGGTATCACGAAAGACCTGGTTGGAAGCCCAACCATCTGAGTTCTTTTACAGGGCTTAGAAAAGCTGAAGGACTGCTGCAATAAGTGTGTGACCCTGAGACGGGAATATGTTAAATAAAATCTTAAATAACTAATCCTCCTGTATTTTCATTTACCCAAAGCCAGGAATTTTTCAGCACCCCTTGTGTATGTGTGTGTGTGTGTGTGTGTGTGTGTGTATATATATATATATATATATATATATATATATATATATATATATATATATATATATATATATTAGAAAAAATAATAAGGTACTCAGATATCTGGATGGTTGTACATTTACAGATTTTTATTAATATGTCACATGTTTTATAAATATTTGCGCTTGCACCTATTCTTGTAGGCATTTCAAATATATATATATATATATATATATATATGAGAAGCTTCCACACAGTTTCCCTCTACTCACAAGGCATCAGTCAACCTAAAGTTACAGTTGACAACATTTGCCAAAGGTGCCTAGTGTAGGGACTGAACTCAAAACAATGTGGCTACAAGTGTGCTTCCTAACCTTACAGTCAAGCCTGCACCTATTATCATAATGACAGCTTTTCTTGCTACAAGAATTGAATACAGCAGTTAATACAACAGTAAACAACACCAACCAACAGATCCACTTAGAACTCAGTGGATTCAGCTGTTGAGTGTCTTGGCTTCAGATACAATGACATGCTCATAGTACAATATAAAACTGGATCCCTAAGTAGTTATTCCATAAATTACTGACTTACACATTGACATTTCTAAAATAGCTGTATTTTAAGTAACATATTGTGGCCTCTCCTGTCACAGATAACAGATGAAGGTTCCACTGTTTCTTGGCAGAATAACCTGCACAAATTATTTGTCTATAGTGATCAAATTACTTGTCTATAGTAGGCGCAGGAGTGGCTGTGTGGTAAGTAGCTTGCTTACCAACCACATGGCTTCGGGTTTAGACCCACTGCGTGGCACCTTGGGCAAGTGTCTTCTATAGCCTCGGGTCAACCAAAGCCTTGTGAGTGGATTTGGTAGATGAAAATTGAAAGAAGCCCATCGTATATATATATACATATGTGTGTGTGTGTGTGTGTGTGTGTGTGTGTGTGTGTGTGTGTGTGTGTGTGTGTGTGTGTGTGTGTGTGTGTGTGTGTGTGTGTGTGTATGCTTGTGTGTCTGTCTTTGTCCTCCCAACATCATTTGACAACCGATGCTGGTGTTTACATCCTCGTAACTTAGTGGTTCGGCAAAAGTGGCTGATAGAATAAGTTCTGGGGTTGATTTGCTCGACTAAAGGCGGTGCTCCAGCATGGCCACAGTCAAAATGATTGAAAGAAGTAAAAAGAAAAAAGAAAGAAATAAAGTGATTGCAGAGCAATACGAAATGGAGTGCTTTGTTCAAGAACACAATGCACTGCCTGGTCCAAGAATCAAAACCATGATCTCACAATCATAATTGCAACACCATAAGCACTAAGCCACACACCTCCACCATAAGTGATATATAAGTCCAGCATAACAATGTAATTGACTATAATTAAAAGTATTCGATTACTGACCAAAGTGCCCATGTGTTTAAGGTTTTATACAGCTATTTTGTTGTGTCTTTAGTTATGATATATTAGTTTGATAAGCTCTAGTGTGAATGTTTAGCAATACACAGAGTATCTAGCTATAGATATATTTGAATATCCACAACCTAGTCAATCCATGCTGTCATGAAACAAATGGATGTAAAACAGTAAGAAATTAAATAATTCATATTCAAAATTGACTAACTGGACATAATATAGTGAATATTAACTATTCTGGACCACAAAAGGGTTCAGTTTTGACCAGTTTCAATTGGTACAGAAAATAAAGCAGATATAAACGGTCTAAGTTTAAAGGGAAATATAAGTTTCAGTTGATAAATGTCTTCAGGGTATCCTTAATTGGGTCACAATATTCTATCTCCCCACTACCTCACATAGTTTGCAGTGGCAAAAATTTCATTTCTTCATTTGCTTAAGTAAATTAGTTTCAAATTTTGGCACAAGGCCAGCAATTTAGGAGGAGGGGGAAAGTCAATTACATCAACTCAAGCTCAACTGGTACTTATTTTACCAACTCCGAAAGGATGAAAGGCAAAGTCAACCTTAGCAGAATTTGAACTCAGAACATAAAGACAGATGAAATGCCACTAAGCATTTCGCCTGGCATACTAACAATTCTGCCAGCTTGCTGTCTTATTTGCATAAGTTAATTATTGTAAATATCTAGTAGTGAAAATGTTGTTAAACCAAGTCAGCTTGACAAATGGTCAATATACATATTAAATAAATTGATACATTCTAGCTTGTTTCTTAGACCTACATCAGCCCTGGTCCAGCAAACTTACTATTAAAGGCATTCCAGTAGTGACCCTTTGTCTTTTCCCTCAAACATAAGACTTGGTTAAATCTTTCCAATCAAGTCTGACAAACAACAGATACATTTGACCAGCAGAGTTTGAAGGAATCATATACACAACAGCATTATAATTGAGGAGGCCACAGTGAAAGTTAAAAAGGGTGGATAGTCTGAGGTTGGTGAATTTTCATCATCATATTTTACATTTTTCTCCATGCTGGTACCGTTTGGTATCTATTCTCAGCAACAGAGAAAACTGGCCATCTTGGTGTGTTTAAGATAATTTCTTTCATATCACAAGCACTAGAGAAGTCATCCAATATTAGGAGGACCAAAGAATTTCTTCCCTAGAAATGGCCATTAGAGTTCATTTTTAGCACGGTTTCTACAGCTGGATGCCCTTCCTATCACCAATCATTGCAGACTGTACTTTTAGCCATGCCACTGGCACTAGAAATGTAACAAGTTAGTTAGATATAATAATCCAGTACTCCAGATAGTGTGTATGCTTTCTGACATTGAATATCTAATAGTTTTACAAATTAATTTTTGTAGATAAATGTAAGAATGTATAAATAGGATACAACAATAATTAAAAAGAATTGGTAAGCTAGTGATGATCTGTCTTAGCATAATATCAAACTGGAAATAATACCAAAACAGGTGTATGTTGTTATTGTTATTATTTAGCTCTAACTCAACCTTAATCAATGAGATCATCCTGTATTTTTCAAGAATAGTTTACCAAGAATAAATTATTCATCATATTTATGTTTAACCTTTTAGAATTCAGATGACTCTGTCAAATGTAATGCTTATTTATTCACATTGTTTTGAACTAATCATTCATTATCTTGGAACATCATGATTTCAAAAATGCGTTTGTATATTTTTAGAATGACATTGTCGAGTAGGTATGAGAGGTTGGATCTGGTCAGTTTTAACATAAAACAGGTAGAATATTTAGGCTGGATATGACTGGATTAAATGTTAAAGAGTTAACGTCACTTGTCATACGAACTTGTTTGAAGACATTAACATCTACTTCATCTTCCAGTACAACATACAGCTTTATAGATATTATTTCTAATAGGGACAACTGCAGAAATACACAGGATTATACATGCAAAGTTATGATTGATTAATTAAGTCTGACTGCAAATTCAAACATTTAGGACTTTTAAGAACCAATGTGGAGTCTTTACATGGTTGCTTGTTCCTTTAAGAAATAATGGTCAAATCTCTTTCAAATTAACCTTATGTCTGAAAAAAGGAAGGCTAGATTGGATGATGTAGTCCTAGATGCATCAAGTTAAGTAAAAAAAAAAATACTTAACAGTCATGGCTGGAAGACAAATTGAACAGACTGAATAATGCTTATGATTCTAGAAACATCACTTATGAAATATATTAAAATTGTGATAGGGTGGAGATTAGTAATAAGCATAAACTGAAAGACTTACGTCATTTTGACCACTGGACCACTTGCCATAATTCTCATTCACTGCAATGAATTCGTTGCAAAATTCATCACTAACAACAGGGAACCAAAATACATCAGGACAAGGCTGAAATAGACACACAGAGAGCATACTAAGTTAAATGCAAGATAGAGATAATATAAAGTAAATAATAGGATAGAGAGAGGATGTAAAATTGATAGCATAATAGAGAGAAGATGTTATTGAATTGAATAATTAATCATGTCATAGAAAGAGAATACCAAATGCTGCAGGATAGTAATACATTGGTATTGAATTTGAAGATGAAATTAATCCAGTATGGTGAAATAAATGTTAGAAGGATTAGGAATTAAATAACAAACAGTACTTGGTGAGCAACTGCATCATTTTGAAAGACGTCTGTGTAATTTTCATGGATATATCTATCTTCCCAGTCCTAAAGAAACAGAAAATAGTATCTCAGACAAAAATAGTTGTTCAAGTTAAAATAATAAAAGTTTATAACATTAATTACACTGTACAACAAATTTCAGGGTCAAGAAAAAACACAGTTCTATTGTACATTTTATTATGAAGTTGATTGTGCTAAATTCGAATCTTATAACAAAAATTTCCCATCGTCACATTTTCTTGTAAATTACCAACTTAATAACTATGCAATTTATACCAATTTCCACAATACCATAAATTTATTTTGCTCCCAAAGTCAGATTAAATATGTCCATTGTAATTAATTCATAAATACCTAATGAATCGGCATGTTTGTTACCATTATATAACATATTAACCTATACGTTAGTATTTATTTCTTCATTTATAAGACATCTCAGGAGTTACACTTCAGATTCCAGCAGAAGTCAGCCAGCATAGCTAAGCTCCATTTTCCCTTACACCTGTTTTCCATTGATGCTATATGTTTATGGAACCTCTCTCCATGTTCATTACCTACATCTCCTGCATTCTCTGGGAAGAAGGACAGATGAAAGATGTGGTCCTCCAAACTATCTAGAACAGCAATGATTCATTAAACCCATGCCAGACATTAAACCTCCCCAGACATTTGCTTTCAGAATATTGGAAGTGACAATCATTTACAGCTATCACACGACATCAACACACACACACACACACACACACACACACACACACAGAGGCTTCTTTCAGTTTCCATCTACCAAATCCACTCACAAGGCATTGGTCAGCCCAGAGTTATAGTAGAACACAGACCCAAGGTGCCATGTTGTGGGACTGAACCTTGAACCATGTGGTTGGGAAGCAAACCTCTATTGTTAAAGGATATTTAGAAAAGTAAAACATTGAACATCATATAAGAATAAAATAAAACTTACAATTGGATTATCATATATCTGCCAGAGTTCGCTGTATTTTTTATTGATATCAAAATTATCATAATTAATTAAGTGGCCAAAATATTTCATATTTGTCACATACATCAATCTGCCCTGAAAAAGAAATGAGAAACAAGATTTATGAAAACATTTGTTTCTTTACACATTTTACATCCATCATGCATATATATTGTAATTTTCCTTTTTTACAACCAGATGCATTTTCCATTGCAAACCTTTACCTTTCCATTTTTACCTTACTTTTCAAGCAAGGGAATTTTCATCCCACTTCCCTTTGAAAGAGCAGAACTACGAAATAAGTTGTTGACATGGAAATGTCAATGAACATCATGGCTAGTAGCTCAGCAATTTCTTGGAGAAGTGCAGAATGTACAAATTCACATACATGAAGGGGTGCTGAAAAGTTCTTGGCATTAAGGGTATCACAAAAGCTTGGTTGGGGGTCCAACCTTATGAGTTCTTTTAGAGAGCTTAGAAAATCTGGAGGACTGCTGCTATAAGTGGTGAATCTGAGAGGGGAATATGTTGATAAATCATAATTAACTGATCCTTCTCAGCACCCCCTCATGTATATGTGTCTATGTGTGTGTGTGTGTGCACTTTGTTTTTGTATCTGGTTGGCAACATTCTTTGAGTGAACTCATGTGTTGAAGCAAATTATATACATACATATATATATATATACAAACATGCATATATATACATACATATATATATATATACATACATATACAAACATGCATATACATACATACATATATACATACATACATATATACATACATACATACATACATACATACATACACATATATATACATACATATATACATACATACACATATATATACATACATATATATATACATACATATATACATACATACACATATACACACAC